>NC_061514.1:295162725-295462725 GCF_022539505.1 Lolium rigidum | reverse complement strand
TCACGGTGGAGGAGATAGTCCAAGGGTTTGAGGACCTGGACATTGACATTGCTACACACGAAGGGGCGACAAGACTTGGAGATGTCAAGCGCCAGTTCATTCTGTGGCAGAAGAAGTTTATCAAGTTTCCAGGCGAGGCGCCAAGGCAAACAAGTCCACCTCCCTCCGGTGGTGGTGGCGGCGGCGGCGGTGGTGGTGGTGGCTCACCTACACCTCCGGCGGGTAAGCCGACGCCGCCCCCCAATTCACCTCCGGCGGGTAAGCAGACGCCGCCCCCCAGTCCTCGTCCGGCGGGTGATCAGACGCCGCCCCCCAATCCACCTCCGGCGAAGAAGCGAGAGCAGTCTCGGGTTATTAACCCGGACCCTTACGTACCTACAACCACAAAGATACCGGAGCCATCACTTAAGCCTCTCCCCAAGAGGTTTTGGGAATGTAGTGCCGAGGAAGTCGCGGCGGGCGCGGCTGCTGATTTAGAGAAATGGAGGGCGAACTGCAAGAAGAAAATAGAGGGCGAGCCCAAGCCAGTATTTTCTGATGAGCAAAAGAAGTGGGCTAAGACATTTTTGAACACACCGTCCCAAGCCGCGAAGAATCTCCCTGACGACTATGAACGTGAACTTCGTAGGCAAGCACTCACGTTCGGGAGGAAGCGAGGAGGAGGCGGAGAAGCAGGAGAAGAAAAAATTTGAAATGGGGAAAGAAGTTGCCCAGCTCGGGGAACAAAGTAAACAATCGATCGCCCCGCTCATAGTGCAAGCCGCCGATCCGGATGACCCCCAAATCATAGCAGCTGCGGCAGCACATGGATTGACTGTAGCGAGTGCCACAGAACAAGCGGCCAACTTAGGTATCACTCTTCGTGCAGTGTTAGGCCTTGATGAGGCGCCAATGAAGGACGCAGTATTTACATATGTGGCGAATGGGCCTCTCGTCGAGCCTGCGCAGGAAAATGATCTACCTCGACAAATGAAAGGTCTGCTAAATTGGTACAAGGGTTACATAAAACTTAAAAACGCCAGAGACTATATTTATGCGGATGTGAGACCTGAGCATCACTTCAAACATTACTCTATAACAATTCAACGGAATGAATTGTTCCAGCTGTTCAATCTGCGCGAGCTCGACAAATCTATCATCAGTTGCTATGTTCTGTAAGTGATTTATTAATTTCTACCCCATCTCGTTCATTGCCTGCACTATATATATATATATTGTCCTAACTATCTTGTTGTGTACGCTATTATGCAGATTGAAGAAGCGGGAAATGCGAATAAGGCTCATCCATGATGTTGGGTTCATTGACCCACACATCGTTAATTCATATACGTTAGAACACCACCCCGGGGACGTGGAGGCAGACCTGTGGCGGTTTCTTATAAAACAGGAACTCAAAAGTGATATTCTATTTCCTTACCATTTTGGGTGAGTGTTTCTGTCTTGAGCACATTCTCTTTTGTTTACTCCATGCATGGTATGTGGCTAATCGATGAGTTATGCATGACTGTGCGTGTATCGTGTCCACAGGTTCCACTGGATTCTGCTAGTAATTCAAATTCAGAACTCCACAGTTCTCGTCCACGACTCTCTGAATATGGATTCGGCGCTTTGGGCCGACATGAGAAAAATGATGCAAAAGTAATTATTTTCATTCATTTGCGCTCTATATCGATCGGCCTATTTAGTTCATCATTTCCTAATATCAAAAGTAATTATTAATAACTCTCTTGTTCATTTAATTTTCTTTGCCTCGTAGGGTTTGGAGACGGTTCGTAGATCAAAAGGTCGGTGAATTAAAAAAAGAGCTGCAATTTAAAAGGGCAAAGACTGCGCCTGGGGATATTCAGCCACCGGGGACCAATCTATGTGGATACTATGTTTGTGAGAGGATCCGGAGATACACCACTGAGCGGGAGCCGTCTGAGAACAACCTCAAGAGGATTAACCTCCGGGCGACGCTTAGTCCAGAAGCTCGCTTCCGACCACTTCAAGAGGAACTAGCTGGATGGTTGGCGAACCAAGTCATCGATCCTAGAGGAGAACACTATGTAGAGGACGATGAACTTTATATGCACTTATAAATTATGTATGGAAACTTGTTCAAAATTGTATATGTGGTCGTCCGATATTGAATATATATTATTGTATATTCCTCTTGAATTCTTTTTGGTTCTAATGTCAAATTTGTTTGAAATTGTACATTCACATGCATGTATACCGTAGAATATGTGAAACTCCTTCAAAATTAAAATAAAACACAAAAGAAATAAAACAATACAACTTAAAAAGTAACCAGGTTAGGGGAACCAGGTTAGGGGGGCTAAAACCCTAAACCTGCGGCGGCCTTTAGTCGCGGTTGGCGAGCAGAACCGCGACTAAAGGTCCTCCGCCCTGGCGCTCGCCTGCCGCCCACGTGGACGGACCTTTAGTCGCGGTTCGTAAGGAACCGCGATTAAAGGGGGGACCTTTAGTCGCGAATAATAGGTCGCGGTTGCGCAACCGCGACTAATGGCAGTTGCGCACCGCGACCGAAGGCCATTTTTCCACCAGTGTCTGTACCAGATAAATCGCCGCAAGTTATCTCGATTCGGCCAAGTTCTTACCCCCTACTCCACGAAATCGAATGCTGTATAAAACCCCGCATCTATCTGCGTTCGTTTTCGCAAATGCCGTTGCCTTGCGGAAGCCGCACCTGGATTCGTTGACCAAGCTGCCGGATTCCCTATCAAGACGGAGCCGTAGTGACCATCCCCGGAGCACGCCGGAGCATCACCTTCCTCCACACCCGCAGCACCGCCTTCCCAATCTTAACCTCGTCGAGCAACGCCACGCGGTAACGCTCCCAGGACAAGTCGGCCTATCATGCGTTGCAAGTTCCTTTACCCCATGTGTTGAACCTGCTGATCGATCGATCGATTCGGTTCTGTGCTAGCTCATGTCAAATTTCCGAAATTCATAACTATAAATCTGCAAGTTTCTTTTAAATAATTCCTTTTGCGTTGGTTTCGCAATTAAATTATCTATCTGATGGTATTATAGATTTGTTTGAATCTATAAGTTTAAATCTTAAATTCAAATATCGTTTTGGCTATTTTTAAATCTGCGAGTTTCGTTTGAATTAAATTTCTTGCGTTATTTTTTATTTTGTTTTACAAATTAAGTTGAGATCAAATCACATCAGGAGCTACAGTAACCATCAGATTGGGATCCAACAGAGCACGCCGCGACAAGTTTTAAATCGCGAAAACGCCAAATCTTTGAAAAATCATAGTTAAATAACCATAACTCCGTTTTGGTTGATTCTTTTTACGGTAGTTTTATAATTTTAATATCTACACTTTGGTGTTGGAATTTCGAAAATATAAGTAATTAATCTGCCAGCATGTAATATTAAAATGCTTAAACCTTAATTTGAACATATTTAGAGTTATATAAATTCTACCAAATTAATTCCTTTTGCGAATTGATCCTTGTGAACATATCTAATATTTGGAAAAACATAACTACTATAACACGAATTAAGTAAATAATTTAATATTATTTTGCATTTTCTTTGTTTTATATGATTATGTGTTTTATTTGGCTTTTTATTTGCAATGGTTGTTTATTGTGTGTTATTTTTCTATATGTTAGATTTATTCGGAGTGCGGAAAAGTTCACAAAGAAGAAATCATCATCAGATTATACTAAGGCAAGTTACACCTTTGTTCATATGTTTGTCCCAAGTTTTCTACTATGCATGCATTTTTCCTTCAAATGAATAGTATGCATGTGTAGGATGTTTTGGTACATTTTACTTGGTAAAATATTTTGCAAGCTGTGCATGCTATTTTGTAGTTTGCCATGAGTAGAAATACTACTTAGAAATATTTCCACTTTATATCATGGCCATAGGAATCCCTAAATTTTTCTAAGTGCTATGCTTGTGCTATATAAATACGGACGGGTACAAAAGGAAATTTCTAAGTACTTGAGCTCTGTTTATGAGCGCAACTTTTCTCCCAAAAGTCTTCTTCAAAATAAAACTAAGTTTTCTTCTGGGCGGAATGGTTTTGACGGGACAACGAGTGGAGATTGGTGGAGGATTGCCGCCCAGGATCAAAGAAGTCTGCCATGTTCCAGATGTCAGAAGCTTCCAGCGCAACCACAATACAATATGGGCTCTGTCTTGGCTAAGTACTTAGTGGGAAACCTCGCCTGGGTACCGCCATTGGGAGGAATTTTGGGCACGGGCGGATCTGGAAGGTGGAGGGGCTACTAAGGAAAAGCTTCGTCGTGACCTCATCCTGGCCTTAATGAAGATGAAGAATTTTGGCAAAAAGACTTGGTTGTAAAGAGCTCAACCTCTCGAGAGTGTTAACCTGGTCGATCAGCCGTGTCCACGGTAAAAGGAAAATTTGAGCATCTGAAGGATGGAGCCTCTGAAGGATTTCCTCTCTCTTTTCAAAGGAATTTTCAAAACCTATGTCGTGTGTAATATCGTTCATAGGTTGGTTTTGGGGACTTGGTGTGTAATATCCAAGTGCTCGGGACTTGGTGTGTCATATCCAAGTGTTAGGTTGATTTGGACACTTGGTGTGTAATATCCATGTCTTCCACTCAGCCAATATTATTTATCAAAGTTTTGCAAAATAGGATAAAATAATTTTTCTCTTTAACTTTGTAAAAATTGGCTTTACGCAAAAAAAACTTAAGCCTCCTCTTGTCTGCCTTGCATGTAGATTTAGTCAATTTTCCCCTTCTTGGTGTAATTTGCCATACATTCAAAGTATTGACCACTCTCGTGGCTGCAACCTTTCATGTTGCAGGTTATTCGACGACTTGTGAGAATGCGTAGGTCGCGAGTCTACACTCAACCAGCCTGTGGCATTGATGGGACTCTAAGATGTTATTTACTTTTTCGTTGTATTGAGCTAGCCTTTGGCTATGCAAGTTGTAATTATTTGTACTCTGGATTATTCGAATCGTGTAATAAAGACTTTGTGTTTTACATGATAATTCATCGACTGTGAGTGCTAGCTAATGATCCAGGGACTAGCATGTTTAATCACATGGACTTTGGATCCTACCAGATCCGGGGTCGTTACATCATTAGAGCCCATGGCGTACTTGCCAGTGGCTAGGCCGAAGGAAAAGATCTGCTGCATCTGTGAGTAGTTTGTAATTGGATTTTTGAGGAACTCGGCGTCCTTTGGGTGAGCCTAATACATGGGAAAAAGAGCTGGTTAGAAAAAATGTTATAGTTGTGCAAGTGAATTAGTGTGCAAGTGAATTAGTATGCAACTCAATTAGTGTGCAAGTGAGATGCCAGTACCGAGACATGGCCTATGTAGTGGTTGTGGTCCAGGAGGATGGTGTGAGTGTCCTCATCCCATCCGACGCCACTGAGGTCTCTCAGCTTGCTGATATGGATCCACCTGGATCTCCACTTACATAAGTGATTGTACACCTGCGTTGACGACACCTCCTGCTGTTAATACTCAAAGATCTTCTTGGCACAATCTTTCAGATGCACCTCCTTAAACCCCTTCTCTATCCTGACGCCACTCTTCATGATGTCGTACATATGGTTTAGGACGACCACGGAGAGGTACGCTGGCCATTACATAGTGTACTTGCCCAACTTAAGCCCCCCACATGTGGTGTGTGCTTTACCAACCTTGCTCGCCTTGTGCTTGACGTTCATGGTTGCATCAATAAGCAGCGAACACATGGGTGGTGTCGGCCTCACTTCCGCATCCTGCGGGTAAGTGAGTGCTAGTTGGGTCTCAGGAACTAAGGACATATTGTCCTGGGCATCAAAGAGGGCCTGCTCGAACTCGTCGCGGGTGTACACCTTGGTAATTGTCATTTACAAAGCCATCATCAATAAGTGGAGGTACACCGCTTAATATAGTTGACAATTGCAAGTTTCAATGTAAATGTAGATCACAACCATGTACATTACCAACATTATGACTAGATCTAACAAGAATGGTTTTACTAATATGGCAAACATGAGGTTTATTTTGTCCAGATCTATATAGCAAGTAGTGAAACAATAGATGGACTAGCTACCTTCAAGCACACATCAATGGCCACATGAGAAGAAATCACACCACCACAGAGCATAATGTACATGTAGCAAGCAAGATTGAGTAGAGATTACTATGCACTGCCTACAATCTGGCTCAGATCTACCTAATCAACCACTCCCATCTACGACATGCTCACAGATCCTATGGAGCTAGGTTTACGAGACTCGCCTCCACCGGAGAAGAACCAGTTGCCGAGTCAGAGTGATGAGGACATCCCTGCTACTACACCACTACCTCCGTCATTGCAAGATGAATACGATGCTGCTGTGAAGCTCAAGTCCAATGAAGTCAGGATTGGACCAATGACACGAGCTCGTGCGAAGCTACTTAAACAACAGGTGAACTTGTTCCTATGTGATACTTTGATCGATGAGAACTTTATACTGCCTAAGTCGCATTACTTATGTATGATCAGGTATGAAGAGGAAGCAAGCATCGCACGAGGAGGAGAGGAGTGTAACGGCCCAGGGTAGCACCCTGTAACATCCCAAATTTTTAATAAAAGAAAAGAAGAAGAATTCCAGAGAGCAAAATTTCAAAGCAACAAAAACTTTTAATTGCATATAGCACTGATGACCCACAAGTATAGGGGGTGTATCGTAGTATCTTCGATAAGTAAGAATGTCGATCCCAACGAGGAGCAGAAGGTGTTGACAGCAGTTTCGATGAAGGATTCACTGTAAATGCTCACAAACAAGTATTCAAGGGGTTTTGATGTAATAGATGAATAAAGTACGAGTAAGTAAAATGCGAGAGAAATAATTGCAGCGAGTGGCCCAATCCTTTTTAGCACAAAGGACAAGCCGGTTTGTTTACTTATAATGACCAAACGTTCTTGAGGACACACGGGGATTTTAGTCTAGTGCTTTCGCTTCATGTGGCTAAATAATCTTCATTGTTTTGATAAGTGTTGTGTGGGTGAACCTATGCTAATGCACCGCCCTTCCTAGGACTAATACATACTTGTGATTATACCCCTTGCAAGCATCCGCAACTACAAGAAAGTAATTAAGATAAATCTAACCACAGCCTTAAACTCCGAGATCCTCGCGATCCCTCTTGCATCGATATACTAACGGGGGCTCAGGTTTCGTCACTCCGGCAACCCCGCAATTAGCAACCGAATACAAGATGCACTCCCCTAGGCCCATAAATGGTGAAGTGTCGTGTAGTCGACGTTCACACGACACCACTAGAAGAATGACACCACAACTTAAATATCATAACATTGAATATTACTCAACCATAATTCACTACTAGCATTTAGACTTCACCCATGTCCTCAAGAACTAAACGAACTACTCACGAGACATCATATGGAATACAATCAGAGGTGATATGATGATGGATAACAATCTGAACATAAACCTTGGTTCTATGGTTTCACTCAATAGCATCAATAACAAGTTGAAAGTAACGCCGGGAGAGTTTCCCCTATCAAACAATCAAGATCCAACCCAAATTGTTACAGCGGTGACGAGGTGCAGCGGTGGTGTTGGCGGTGTAGATGGTGGAGATGATGATGATGATGATGGAGATGATGTCCAGCTCGATGACGATGGCGATGGCGTCGATTTCCCCCTCCGGGAGGGAATTTCCCCGGTGGATTCCTGCCCGCCGGAGAGCTCTTTTCTCTCTGGTGTTCTCCGCCCCGCAGAGGCGGCTGTAACTCTTCGTGAGGTACCCTCTGTGGCTTAGGTTTTTGGGACGAAGGAGTACGCGAAGAAAAGGAGGCGAAAGGGGCTGTGGGGCCCCCACACCACAAGGTGGCGCGGCCAGGCCATGGGCCGCGCCGCCCTATGGTCTGGGCCCACCTTGGGTCCCCTCTTCTCCCCCTTCTGGCTCCCTCCGTCATCTGGAAAAATAGGAATTTACGTGTAATTTCCTTCCACAGTTGATCTTCCGAAATATTGCGTTCTGACGGTGCTTTTTCCAGCAGAATCCTGGCTCCGGTGCTTGATCCTCCAATAATGATGAAATATGCAAAATAGATGAAATAACATAAGTATTGTGTCCCAATATGAAATATATCAATGAATAACAGCAAATTATGATATAAAATAGTGATGCAAATTGGACGTATCAACTCCCCCAAGCTTAGACCTCGCTTGTCCCCAAGCGAAACTAAGCTCGATAAACAAGACCACATGTTTATGGAGTGAAGAGTCGATAAATAAAATACGGACAAGAAGCATCATATTCATTCACACAAGACATTCTAGTAAACAACTTCCTCATATAACTCATCTTGAAATAAGTAAAGAGAAATCACAAGTAAAGGTGCATAAGAAATCATAGTTGGTGACGGCAAACTTTGTTCTTGGTCAGAGAACTACTAACGGATTGTACTTCTAAGCAAAGCTTTCATATTAGAATTTATAGCTGGGCTTTCATATTCAATCATAACAATCTCCTCATAATCATTGATAACTTCAAAGTCATATTCAATCAGATAAAATTTGTACTAAACAAGAAAGTATAAAAGACATGATTAACTGAATCATAGCATAAATGGTTGGTTCACAACAACTCAATTGCTTGCTTGAGATAGAAGGAAATAGGTTTACTGACTCAACATAAAAGTAAAAGATAGGCCCTTCGCAGAGGGAAGCAGGGATTAAATCATGTGCTAGAGCTTTTCAAGTTTTGAAATCATATAAAGAGCATAAAAGTAAGATTTTGAGCGGTGTTTGTTGTTGTCAACGAATGGTAGCGGGCACTCTAACCCCCTTGCCAAACGAACCTTCCAAGAGCGGCTCCCATGAGGGACGACATTTCTACCAGCAAGGTAGATCATCCCCCTTCTCTTTTGTTTACACATGTATTTTAGTTTTATTAAGGATGACACTCCCCCCAACCTTGGCTTTCTCAATACATGGCTAACCGAATCCTCGGGTGCCTTCCAACATTCACATACCATGGAGGAGTGTCTATTGCAAAATTAAGTTGCTTACTGATAAATCAGGGCAAAACATGTGAAGAGAATTATTAATGAAAGTTATTAATTGGGGCTGGGAACCCCGTTGCCAGCTCTTATTGCAAAATTATTGGATAAGCGGATGTGCCACTAGTCCATTGGTGAAAGTCCGCCCAACAAGATTGAAAGATAAAACACCACTTACTTCCTCATGAGCTATAAAACATTGACACAAATAAGGAGTAGTATAGTTTGAATTATTTAAAGGTAGCACATGAAGTATTTACTTGGAATGGCAGAAAATACCATGTAGTAGGTAGGTATGGTGGACACAAATGGCATAGGTTTGGTCTAAGGTTATGGATGTATGAGAAGCATTCCCTCTCGATACAGGTCTTTGGCTAGCAAGGTTTGATAGCAAGCATAAAGGTTGAGGGAAACAAACAAATATACATATGATAGAAACAATCATGCATCTTTATCATAAGCACAAGCAATTTTAACTTTAGAATACTAAACTCATTAGCATAGAGATAATAGGGTAATATATCTAAGTGTATTTCTCTCTTCTATTTAAACATCAGGGTGTTGTTGCTATTGACCAATGCTAAGTTTGCCAAAACCAAATAGATTTACTTATTGCTCCCAAAGTGATATCAATACTCATGTCAAGAGTAATCATATAATGGAGATTGCAAACTAAAATAAGGTGTGCAAAAAGTAAATGATAAGACTCCTCATTAATATTCCATAACGATAACTCACACCAACGGATACATAGATAACCAACTAAGAGAGATACTTCCACATTGCATACTATTCCATATGATAACTTCCCTACTATGATATGACACTACTTGATAATAAAAGATAAAGGTAGTGATAATGTGATACCGCGGCACTCCCCCAAGCTTGGAACAAACCAAGGGGATGCCAATACCGATGATGAATTAATCCTTCGGTGATGATGGTGATGGCTTCTTCTCGCGCTTCATAAGGATCTCCTTCAGCTTCAGCTTCTCAATTTTGCAATTCTGCACCAAAACTTGAACAGACTCATTGTTATCCGAATGTGGCGGTGACGGCCTTGTGCTGGGAATTGAGTAATATTCCAGAATTCTGCGAAGTCGCTGGTTCTCCTCCTGAAGTATCTCCACTTCCCTTTTGAGAGCACGATATTGATCACAAAACTCATCAGCAACCCGTATTGCTTCCTCCACACAAGGGAAAGAGTCGAGGTCCAGAGCAGGCGGAAGAGCTCCCTGCAAGTTATGAGAAAAAGAACGCCCAGTGTTAACCGATCCCACCGAGATTGGCTTACTCTTCGTAGTTTCCCACTCTCCTTTTGCCGATGCTATCTTCTCCTTCTCCTTATTGATCCTTTCATCCATCTCTTCCTTCCAAGGCCCCTTGTCCTTGTTGTTGGAGACCATGGTGCTTCTAGATCAAAACAAATCTGGCAGAAAACAGCTCGAAACAAAACACGACGAGAAAACGATATACGGACCTCCAGGGGTCCGGGGGATTATATAGCAAATATTTTTACGATAAAAGGAAGGTTCCAGGCCGAAAACGAGTGGAAAAGGGACGACGAGGGGCTGTCCCCATAGGTCGGCGCGGCCAGGGTGGGGCCCGCGCCGGCCTATGGTGACGGGCCCTCGCGCGTCTTTTCCACTCCGTTTCGATTCCGTAATTTTTCATATTTTCCAAAAACAGCAAAAATATTGTTCGGAAAGGTAAACGCGGACTTTTTATTACCTCGTACCGTTACCTATTCAAAGTCAAGTTCGGCGGACTCGTCAATTTGTCCTTTGATGAAAGCCTCCGGTGTTTCCACTTGAATAATATCAACATCAACATTATAAGAATCACCCGAGATATAATGCTTGAGTCTTTGTCCATTCACCACTTGTGTGGCATTGCCTTGGAGAGAGCTAATTTTAATTGCTCCCGAACGATACACCTCCTCAACAACATATGGTCCTTCCCATTTCGAGAGTAATTTCCCTGCAAAGAATCTGAGACGAGACCGATACAATAGGACTTTATCCCCAATATTAAACTCTCTTTTGATAATCCTTCTATCATGCCATTTCTTAACTTTTTCTTTAAAGAGTTTAGCATTCTCATAAGCTTCACTTCTCCATTCATCTAGAGAACTTAATTGCAGCAACCTCTTATTACCGGCTAGTTTCGGATCTTTATTTAGTTCTCTAACAGCCCAATAAGCTTTGTGCTCTAGTTCTAGAGGTAAATGACAAGCTTTTCCATAAACCATTTTATAAGGTGACATTCCCATAGGATTTTTATAAGCAGTTCTATAAGCCCAAAGTGCTTCCTTCAATTTGCTAGCCCAATTCTTTCTAGATTTATTATGAGTCTTTCCCAAAATAGATTTAATCTCTCTATTTGATAATTCTACTTGACCACTAGTTTGAGGGTGATAAGCGGAAGCAATTCTATGATTAATACCATACTTAGCAAGAGTTTTTCTAAAACCTCCATGAATAAAATGAGAACCTCCATCAGCAATAATATATCTAGGTACTCCAAATCTAGGAAAAATAATATCTAAAAGCATTTTTAAAGAGGTCTCACCATCAGCACTCTTTGTAGGTATAGCTTCTACCCATTTAGTAACATAATCAACAGCGACAAGTATATGAGTGTTACCTTCTGAAGAAGGGAAAGGACCCATGAAGTCGAATCCCCAACAATCGAATGGTTCAATAACAAGAGTATAATTCATAGGCATTTCATTGCGTCTAGAGATATTACCAACTCTTTGACATTCATCACAAGATAAAATAAATTTCCTTGCATCTTTGAAAAGTGTTGGCCAATAAAAACCTGATTGTAGAACCTTTTGCGCGGTTCTATCTCCAACGTGATGTCCTCCATAAACACTACCATGACATTTACTCAATATCTCCCGTTGTTCATATTCAGGAACACATCTTCGCATAATACCATCCACTCCTTCTTTATATAAGTGTGGGTCATCCCAAAAATAATGCCTCAAGTCATAAAAGAATTTCCTCCTTTGCTGAGCTGAAAAGGTTGGAGGCAAATACTTCGAAACAATAAAGTTAGCATAATCTGCATACCAAGGGCTCTCTCGCGAGCTCACCTTTATTACAGCCAATTGTTCATTTGGAAAACTATCATTAACGAGAACAGGATCATAAGCAATATTTTCCAATCTAGACAAATTATCAGCAACAGGATTATCAGCACCTTTCCTATCTATAATATGTAAATCAAATTCTTGCAAAAGAAGTACCTATCTAATAAGCCTTGGCTTAGCATCTTTCTTTGTCATAAGGTATCTAATTGTAGCATGATCAGTATGAATCGTGACTTTTGAATCAACAATATAGGGTCTAAACTTGTCACAAGCAAAGACTACAGCTAACAATTCCTTTTCAGCTTGTAGCATAATTTCTTTGAGCAGCATCAAGAGTCTTACTAGCATAATGAATAACATTTAATTTTTTATCTACCCGCTGTCCAAGAACAGCGCCTACAAGAAAATCACTAGCATCACACATAATTTCAAAAGGCAAATTCCAATCAGGAGGTTCGACTACAGGAGCAGCTTGTTAAGGCTTTCTTTAGAGTTTCAAAAGCTTCCTTACAATCATCATCAAAAACAAAAGGTACATCTTTTTGAAGAAGATTAGTAAGAGGCTTTGAAATTTTAGAGAAATCTTTAATAAATCTCCTATAAAACCCAAGCATGACCAAGAACACTACGAATACCTTTAACATCCCTCGGATAGGGCATCTTCTCAATTGCTTCAACTTTAGCTCTATCAACTTCAATACCTCTCTCGGAAATTTTATGTCCCAATACAATTCCTTCATTAACCATAAAGTGGCATTTCTCCCAATTAAGAACAAGGTTAGTTTCTTCACATCTCTGCAAAACTTTATCGAGGTTTCGCAAGCAATTATCAAAAGAATTCCCATAGACATAAAAATCATCCATGAACACCTCTACAATACTTTCGCAAAAACCATGAAAAATAGCAGACATGCATCTTTGAAAAGTAGCAGGAGCATTACATAAACCAAAAGGCATACGCCTATAAGCATAAGTCCCATAAGGACAAGTAAACGTGGTTTTCTCTTGATCTTTAGCTTTAACAGCAATTTGTGAAAACCCGTAATAACCATCAAGAAAGCAAAAATGAGTATTTTTAGATAACCTTTCTAGCATTTGATCAATAAAGGGTAAAGGGTAATGATCTTTCTTAGTAACTTTATTAACTTTTCGAAAATCAATGCACATTCTATACACTACAACTACTCTTTGAGGGATGAGCTCATCATTATCATTAGGCACAACAGTCATTCCTCCTTTCTTGGGAACACAATGCACAGGACTAACCCATCTACTATCAGCAATAGGATATATAATACCAGACTTCAAGAAGTTTTAATACCTCGTTCCTTACCACCTCTTCCATCTTCGGAATTAGACGACGTTGATGTTCAACAACAGTGCTTTGCATCATCTTCCATATTAATAGCATGTTGGCAAATAGAAGGAGAAATCCCTTTCAAATCATCAAGAGTATAGCCAATAGCTCCTCGGTGTTTCTTCAATATTTCCAATAACCTTTCTTCCTCAATCTCTCGAAAGCTTAGAACTAATAATAACATGATATATTTTCTTATCATCAATATGAGCATATTTAAGATTATCGGTAAAGGCTTTAAATCAAAAACAGGATCTTCCTTTGGTGGCGGTGTTGTACCCAAATCTTCCACCGGTAAATCATGCTTGAGAATAGGTTGGCGAAGAAAAATTTCCTCAAGCTCATCTCTTTCTTTCCTAAAAGCTTCACTTTCGCTATTCTCCAAATGTTGCTGCAAAGGATTATTAGGAACAAGAACAATAGATGCACACTGCTCCATTTTAAAATCATTACTAGGCAAGTCAGCTTTATAAGGAATTTAGTGAATTTAGAAAAGTTAAATTCATAAGGCTCACCAGCAAATCTAGTCAAAATTTTCTCTTTCTTACAATCTATAATAGCTCCACAAGTATTTAGAAAAGGTCTACCAAAAATGATAGGACAATGATCACTAGCAGCAGAACCAAGTACCAAAAAGTCAGCAGGATATTTAATCTTACCACATAGAACTTCCACATCTCGAACAATACCAATTGGAGAAATAGTTTCTCTATTAGCCAGCAGAATAACCACATCAATATCTTCAAGTTCACAAGAATCAATTTCGTGCATAATCTCCGTGTAAAGCTCATAAGGAATAGCACTAACACTTGCACCAATATCACATAAACCATAATAGCAATGATCACCAATTCTAACGAGATAACATAGGAACACTAACTTGTTTGGGTTTATTAGGATGTGAAACAATATTAGAAGCATCTTCACAGTAAAATAATATGACCATCCTCCACATTTTCAGTCACAAGATCTTTAACTATAGCAACAGCAGGTTCAATTTTAATTTGTTCTTCTGGTTCTTTAGGTTTCTTTTCACTTTTATTAACCGCACTAGATATGACAGAGTACTCCTTCATTTTAGCAGGGAAAGGAGTTTTTTCAATATAAACTTCAGGAATAACATTATCAATAGTTTCAATCACTACACATTTGTTTACAGATGAATCTACGTTATCTTTATACGGTTCATGATACTTATCAAAATTCTTCTTAGGCAATTCATAATGAGAGGCAAAAGCTTTATAAAGATTTGCAACAACTTGGGAATCAAGACCATATGTAGCACTCATATTACGAAATTTATCAGTATCCATAAAAGCTTCAATGCATTTATAATCATAAATTATACCTGATTCTCTATCCTTGTCGTTCTCCCATCCTTCAGTATTCTCCTGGATCCGATCAAGAAGGTCCCTTTTAAACTCTTCTTTGTTGCGTGTAAATGATCCAGAACAAGAAGTATCCAGCAAGGTCTTGTCTTGAAAAGAAAGTCTTGCATAGAAATTATCAATAATAACATTACCAGGAAGCTCATGAATGGGGCATTTGAGCATTAAAGACTTCAATCTCCCCCAAGCTTGGGCAATACTCTCTCCATCATGAGGCCAGAAATTATATATGCGGTTCCGATCTTTGTGAATTTCACTTGGAGGATAAAATTTGGAATAAAATAAAGGCACAATGTCCTCCCAATCAAGAGAATCACCATTCTTCAGACAATTTATACCAGTGCGCCGCTTTACCAGACAGCGATATAGTGAATAGTTTCTTTCTAACTTCATTCATAGTAATACCTGCACATTTGAATAACCCGCATAATTCATGCAAAAAACAGTAAATGATCACCAGGATGAACAGTTCCATCCCCTTCATAGCGGTTATCCATAACACGTTCAATAATTTTCATAGGTATTTTATATGGTACTACTTCCTCACCTGGCACCTCATCCACTACCGTTGCAGTAGTAGTAGATTTCCCAAATAGAAATTGAAGAGAAGATCTCTCCATAATGACTTATAGCAACGAAGCAGTAAATAAAATCAGCACAAACAGTAAAGGTTTTCCTTACCAATTCCACTTACCAACAGCGCTTCACTCCCCGGTAGCGGCGCCAGAAAATAGTCTTGATGACCCACAAGTATAGGGGGTGTATCGTAGTATCTTCGATAAGTAAGAATGTCGATCCCAACGAGGAGCAGAAGGTGTTGACAGCAGTTTCGATGAAGGATTCACTGTAAATGCTCACAAACAAGTATTCAAGGGGTTTTGATGTAATAGATGAATAAAGTACGAGTAAGTAAAATGCGAGAGAAATAATTGCAGCGAGTGGCCCAATCCTTTTTAGCACAAAGGACAAGCCGGTTTGTTTACTTATAATGACCAAACGTTCTTGAGGACACACGGGGATTTTAGTCTAGTGCTTTCGCTTCATGTGGCTAAATAATCTTCATTGTTTTGATAAGTGTTGTGTGGGTGAACCTATGCTAATGCACCGCCCTTCCTAGGACTAATACATACTTGTGATTATACCCCTTGCAAGCATCCGCAACTACAAGAAAGTAATTAAGATAAATCTAACCACAGCCTTAAACTCTGAGATCCTGCGATCCCTCTTGCATCGATATACTAACGGGGGCTCAGGTTTCTGTCACTCCGGCAACCCCGCAATTAGCAACCGAATACAAGATGCACTCCCCTAGGCCCATAAATGGTGAAGTGTCGTGTAGTCGACGTTCACACGACACCACTAGAAGAATGACACCACAACTTAAATATCATAACATTGAATATTACTCAACCATAATTCACTACTAGCATTTAGACTTCACCCATGTCCTCAAGAACTAAACGAACTACTCACGAGACATCATATGGAATATAATCAGAGGTGATATGATGATGGATAACAATCTGAACATAAACCTTGGTTCTATGGTTTCACTCAATAGCATCAATAACAAGTTGAAAGTAACACCGGGAGAGTTTCCCCTATCAAACAATCAAGATCCAACCCAAATTGTTACAGCGGTGACGAGGTGCAGCGGTGGTGTTGGCGGTGTAGATGGTGGAGATGATGATGATGATGATGGAGATGATGTCCAGCTCGATGACGATGGCGATGGTGTCGATTTCCCCCTCCAGGAGGGAATTTCCCCGGCGGATTCCTGCCCGCCGGAGAGCTCTTTTCTCTCTGGTGTTCTCCGCCCCGCAGAGGCGGCTGTAACTCTTCGTGAGGTACCCTCTGTGGCTTAGGTTTTTGGGACGAAGGAGTACGTGAAGAAAAGGAGGCGAAAGGGGCTGTGGGGCCCCCACACCACAAGGTGGCGCGGCCAGGCCATGGGCCGCGCCGCCCTATGGTCTGGGCCCACCTTGGGTCCCCTCTTCTCCCCCTTCTGGCTCCCTCCGTCATCTGGAAAAATAGGAATTTACGTGTAATTTCCTTCCACAGTTGATCTTCCGAAATATTGCGTTCTGACGGTGCTTTTTCCAGCAGAATCCTGGCTCCGGTGCTTGATCCTCCAATAATGATGAAATATGCAAAATAGATGAAATAACATAAGTATTGTGTCCCAGTATGAAATATATCAATGAATAACAGCAAATTATGATATAAAATAGTGATGCAAATTGGACGTATCAAGCACCATGCATAGGACTTGTGCATTTGAGTGTTATGCCATGATGATTGTTAATATGTTAGTGTGCTAAACCCTAAAACCCTAATGTGATCAAGTGAAGATCACTAACGAAATAAAATAAAAGAGAAAGAAATCAAATAAGAAAACCCTAATACCCTCACATATGGCATA
Source organism: Lolium rigidum (assembly GCF_022539505.1). Lineage (NCBI taxonomy): Eukaryota > Viridiplantae > Streptophyta > Magnoliopsida > Poales > Poaceae > Lolium > Lolium rigidum. The sequence goes on along the minus strand of NC_061514.1, from coordinate 295,445,437 downwards.
TGCCATTTTTGCAAACTTTGACCCTAGACCCTTTTGACCTTCACCATTATTTGTATTATGTTAATAAATAGTTATTACAACTTTGGGAATCAAACAAACACCATTTAAACCAAATTCAAACTCAAATATGGTTACATAGAATAATGGTCAAAATGGCTATTTACAATCTGGTCACCACTTTGAGCCCCTGGATTTCAAAATTTTCAAACTAAACAACTCCAACTCTTTGCATGTCATCCAAGTACACAACAAGGTGAACAACTTCTGTAAAGATCATCACACCAAAATCATATTGGATCAAAAGTTATGATCAAGCCAAGTGGAGACTTTTTAACAAAAACAAGATCATCTCAATTTCGAATTTGATCAAAACTTGCAATCTTTTGGGCATCTCTTGACTCAACCAAGTCCCCTGGACCCCACCTTAGCCAACTCATGCATGGAAACACCAGGGAGCTGTTGGAGATATGCCCAAGAGGCAATAATAAAGTGGTTATTATAATATCTTTGTGTTTATGATAAATGTTTATATACCATGCTATAATTGTATTAACCGAAACATTGATACATGTGTGTTATGTAAACAACAAGGAGTCCCTAGTAAGCCTCTTGTATAACTAGCTTGTTGATTAATAGATGATCATGGTTTCGTGATCATGAACATTGGATGTTATTAATAACAAGGTTATGTCATTGGTTGAATGATATAATGGACACACACCCAAATGAGCGTAGCATAAGATCAAGTCATTAAGTTCATTTGCTATAAGCTTTCAATACATAGTTTTCCTAATCCTTCGACTAGGAGATCATGTAAATCACTTACACCGAAAGGGTACTTTGATTACATCAAACGCCATTGCGTAAATGGGTGGCAATAAAGGTGGGATTAAGTATTTGGAAAGTGTGAGTTGAGGCATGATGCGAGTAGATGTACACGTCCATTGGGAATCCCAAGAGGAAGGTGTGATGCGCACAGCAGCAAGTTTTCCCTCAGTAAGAAACCAAGGTTATCGAACCAGTAGGAGCCAAGAAGCACGTGAAGGTTGTTGGTGGAGGAATGTAGTGCGGCGCAACACCAGTGAAACCGACGCCAACGTGGAACCTGCACAACACAATCAAAGTACTTTGCCCCAACGTAACAGTGAGGTTGTCAATCTCACCGGCTTGTTGAAAACAAAGGATTAAGCGTATCGAGTGGAAGATGGTGTTTGTTTGCAAAGAACAGTAAGAACAATGATTGCAGTAGAATGTATTCAGATGTAAAAGAATGGACCGGGGTCCACAGTTCACTAGAGGTGTCTCTCCAATAAGATAACTAACATGCTGGGTGAACAAATTACGAGCGGGCAATTGACAAATAAAGATTCAATACATATCAACGATGATTACTATGTGATTTAATCAGGGCATTACGACAAAGTACATAGACCGCTATCCAGCATGCATCTATGCCTAAATAATGCACCTTCAGGTTATCATCCAAACCCCTTCCGGTATTAAGTTGTAAACAACAGATAATTGCATTAAGTATGGTGCGTAATGTAATCAACACAAATATCCTTAGATAAAGCATCAATGTTTTATCCCTAGTAGCAACAAGCACATCCACAACCTTAGAACTTTCCATCACTCGTCCCAGATTAAATGGAGGCATGAACCCACTATCGAGCATAAATACTCCCTCTTGGAGTTACAAGTATCAACTTGGCCAGAGCCTCTACTAGCAACGGAGAGCATGCAAGAACATAAACAACACATATATGATAGATTGATAATCAACTTAACATAATATTCTATATTCATCGGATCCCGCCAAACACAACATGTAGCATTACAAATAGATGATCTTGATCATGTTAGGCAGCTCACAAGATCTAAACAATGATAGCACAAGCGGAGAAGACAACCATGTAGCTACTGCTATGGACCCATAGTCCAAGGATGAACTACTCACGCATCAATCCGGAGGCGGGCATGATGATGTAGAGCCCCTCCGGTGATGATTCCCCTCTCCGGCAGGGTGCCGGAGGCGATCTCCTGAATCCCCCGAGATGGGATACGTGACGGCGGCGTCTCTGGAAGGTTTTCCGTATCGTGGCTCTCGGTACAGGGGGTTTCTCGACGAAGGCTATTTGTAGGCGGAAGGGTAGGTCAGGGGGCGTCACGAGGGGCCCACACAACAGGGCCGCGCGGCCAGGGCCAGGCCGCGCCGCCCTGGTGTGTCGCCACCTCGTGGCCCCACTTCGTCTCCCTTTCGGTCTTCTGGAAGCTTCGTGTAAAAATAGGCCCCTGGGCGTTGATTTCGTCCAATTCCGAGAATATTTCCATACTAGGATTTCTGAACCAAAAACAGCAGAAAACAGCAACTGGCACTTCGGCATCTTGTTAATAGGTTAGTGCCGGAAAATGTATAATAATGCTGTAAATTATGTATAAAACATTCAAGTATTGTAATAAAAGTAGCATGGAACATAAGAAATTATAGATACGTTTGAGACGTATCAAGCATCCCCAAGCTTAGTTCCTACTTGTCCTCGAGTAGGTAAACGATAACACAAATAATTTCTGAAGTGACATGCTACCAACATAGTCTTGATCAACATTATTGTAAAGCATATGAGATGAATGGAGTGATCTGAACAAAAGATTGCTAACAAAGATAATGACTAAGCAAACAAATCATATAGCAAAACTTTTCATGAATAGTACTTTCAAACAAGTATCAATAAGAGTTGCATAAGAGCTAACTCATAAGCAATAAATTCTAAGTAGAATGAATTGAAGCAACACAAAGGATGATTAAGTTTCAGCAATTGCTTTCAACTTGTAACATGTATATCTCATGGATATTTGTCAACATAGAGTAATATAACAGGTGCAATAAGTAAACATGTAAGAATCAATGCACACAGTTAACACAAGTGTTTGCTTCGAGATAGAAGGAAGTGGGTAAACTGACTCAACAATAAAGTAAAAGATTGGCCCTTCGCAGAAGGAAGCATTGATTACTATTTTTGTGCTAGAGCTTTTGTTTTGAAAACATAGAAACAATTTTGTCAACGGTAGTAATAATTCATATGTGCTATGCATAATACTTCCTACAAGTTGCATGTCTCATGCATAGAGTACTAATAGTGCTCGCACCTTGTCCTACTTAGCTCGGAAGACACGGATTCTCATCGCATAACATATGTTTCAACCAAGTGTCACAAAGGGGTACCTGTATGCCGCCTGTACAAAGGTCTAAGGAGAAAGCACGCATTGGATTTCTCACTTTTGATTATTCTCAACTTAGACATCCATACCGGGACAACATAGACAACAGATAATGGACTCCTCTTTTAATGCTTAAGCATTCAACAACAGTTAATATTCTCATAAGAGATTGAGGTTGTATGTCCAAAACTGAAACTTCCACCATGATACATGGCTTTAGTTAGCGGCCCAATGTTCTTCTCTAACATATGCACACTCAAACCATTTGATCATGAAATCGCACTTACTTCGAGACAAGACGAACATGCATAGCATCTCACATGATATCCAACAAAGATAAAGTTGATGGCGTCCCCAGAAACATGGTTACCGCTCAACAAGCAATTTATAAGAATTAAGACACATAACTACATATTCATCACCACAATAGTTTTTAAGCTATTTGTCCCATGAGCTATATATTGTAAAGGTAGAGGATTGAAATTTTAAAGGTAGCACTCAAGTAATTTACTTTGAAATGGCAGAAAAATACCACATAGTAGGTAGATATGGTGGACACAAATGGCATGGGTTTTTGGCTCAAGGTGTTTGGATGCACGAGAAGCATTTCCTCTCAGTACAAGGTTTGGGCTAGCAAGGTTGTTTGAAGCAAACACAAGTATGAATAGGTACAACAAAACTCACACAAGAACATATTGCAAGCATTATAAGGCTCTACACTGTCTTCCTTGTTGTTCAAACATTTTACCCGAAAATATCTAGACTTATAGAGAACAATCATGCAAACCAAATTAAACAAGCTCTACGGTAGTTCTTCATTAATAGATTAAACTACATGATGCAAGAGCTTAAACATGATCTATGAGAGCTCAAACAATTGCCAAATTTATCAAACCATATGCAGCATTTTCCGATTCCAACCAAATAACAATTTAACGAAGCAATTTAGACTTCGCCATGAACATTAAAGCACAAATAAGAACACAAGTGTTCCATATGAAAAAGCAGAGCGTAATATCTCCAATATAAGAATGGTGGGATCCAACTTTGTTCAAAACAAAACAAAAATAAAAGCAAACCGACGCTCCAAGTAAAGAACATAGGATGTGATGGAATAAAAATATAGTTTCACTAGAAGTGACCTGATAATGTTGTCGATGAAGAAGGGTATGCCTTGGGAATCCCCAAGCTTAGATGCTTGAGTCTTCTTAAAATATGCAGGTATGAACCACCGGGGCATCCCCAAGCTTAGACCTTTCACTCTTCTTGATCATAGTATATCATCCTCTTCTCTTGACCCTTGAAAACTTCCTTCACACAAACTTCAAGCAAACTCATTAGAGGGTTAGTGTATAACACAAATTCACACATTCAGAGGTGACACAATCATTCTAAACACTTCTGGACATTGCACAAAGCTTCTGAAATTTAATGGAACAAAGAAACTCACTCAACATAGCAAAAGCGGCAATGCGAAATAAAAGACAGAATCTGTCAAAACCAGAACAGTCCGTAAAGATGCATCTGGCAGGGGCACTTAACTTGCTCAAATGGAAAAACTCAAAACTAATGAAAGTTGCGTACATATATGAGGATCATGCTCGTAAATTTGCAGGTGTTTTCGATTTTTTTACAGAGACTTCTGCGAGAATTCGTGACAGACAGCAATGCTGTTTCTGTGCAGCGATCCAAATCTATCATCAACTTTAACATAAAAACTTTACTTGGCACAAAAACATGATAAGGAGAGGTTGCTACAGTAGTAAACAACTTCCAAGACTCAACAATATAGTGAATAAAATAAAACATGGGTTATCTCCCAAGAAGTGCTTTTCTTTAACGCCTTTCAGCTAGGCGCAGAAAGTGCAAATCAAGTATCATCAAGAGATGGAGCATCAACATTACCTCGGGCCTTACGCTTACCCTTCTTGTTCTTTTTCTTACTCTTTGTTTTAGGGAATACATGTCGGCCTCCTAGCGTGATTTTTAGAGTGCCTTCTCCCGTATTTATGATTGCTCCCAATAGTTTCAGCAGGGATCTTCCAAGTGTGATTTGTCCTGTTCCTACACATTCAATAACAAGATAATCAGTGGATACTGTTCTTCCAAGAATGGTTGTGTGCACACCCTCAGCTATTCCCTTAGGAATTATAACGGAGTTATCAATAAGAGTTATTCCTTCTCCCCCTTCAACAAGTCCCCAAAGTGTCCAAGATTTATAAATACTCTCAGGCATAAGACAAAATTCAGACATAATATCACAACGGGCATGAAAAGTTTCACTACCAATAATAACTTTAATAGTAGGGTTCCACTTTGAGGGTTCTGAGTTCACTAAAACTTCATCAAGACGGTTTCGAACATAACCATAATTTTCCTTCAAGTAAGATGCATTTGTCTCAAGAGTGTTTAATCTATTATAAATGCTAATAAGAGCTGAATCAAAGTTATTAGCCGAACTATGTGATGCAACCAATTTTTTTATGGCATTAAAAGCTTGATCACCGTTGCAATGAAGGAAATCTCCTCCCACTATAGCATCTAAGGCATATCTATAGCGAATCATAAGCCCAAAATAAAAATTACTAAGGAGCAAACTTAGAGTCATTTGAGGTTCAGCTTTACGATAAGCATCAAAAATTCTAGACCAAGCATCTTTAAAACTCTCCTCATCCCCTTGTTTAAAAGTAAAGACTAATTCCTCAGGTGAAGAAGTAACAAGTACAGAGCTAGACATGATAACAAAAGTAAACTAAATGCAAGTAACTATTTTTTTTTGTGTTTTTAGATATAGAGAACAAGATAGTAAATAAAGTAAAGCTAGCAACTAATTTTTTTGTGTTTTGTTTAAGTGCAGCAAACAAAGTAGTAAATAAAATAAAGCAAGACAAAAACAAAGTAAAGAGATTGGAAGTGGAGACTCCCCTTGCAGCGTGTCTTGATCTCCCCGGCAACGGCGCCAGAAAAACAGTCTTGATGCGCGTAGATGTACACGTCCGTTGGGAACCCCAAGAGGAAGGTGTGATGCGCACAACAGCAAGTTTTCCCTCAGTAAGAAATCAAGGTTAGCGAACCAGTAGGAGCCAAGAAGCACGTGAAGGTTGTTGGTGGAGGAATGTAGTGCGGCGCAACACCAGTGAAACCGGCGCCAACATGGAACCTGCACAACACAATCAAAGTACTTTGCCCCAACGTAACGATTGAGGTTGTCAATCTCACCGGCTTGCTGAAAACAAAGGATTAAGCGTATTGAGTGGAAGATGGTGTTTGTTTGCAAAGAATAGTAAGAACAATGATTGCAGTAGAATGTATTCAGATGTAAAAGAATGGACCGGGGTCCACACTTCACTAGAGGTGTCTCTCCAATAAGATAACTAACATGCTGGGTGAACAAATTACAGGCGGGCAATTGACAAATAAAGATTCAATACATATCAACGATGATTACTATGTGATTTAATCAGCGCATTACGATAAAGTACATAGACCGCTATCCAGCATGCATCTATGCCTAAATAATCCACCTTCAGGTTATCATCCGAACCCCTTCCGGTATTAAGTTGTAAACAACAGATAATTGCATTAAGTATGGTGCGTAATGTAATCAACACAAATATCCTTAGATAAAGCATCAATGTTTTATCCCTAGTAGCAACAACACATCCACAACCTTAGAACTTTACATCACTCGTCCCAGATTAAATGGAGGCATGAACCCACTATCGAGCATAAATACTCCCTCTTGGAGTTACAAGTATCAACTTGGCCGAGCCTCTACTAGCAACGGAGAGCATGCAAGAACATAAACAACACATATATGATAGATTGATAATCAACTTAACATAATATTCTATATTCATCGGATCCCGCCAAACACAACATGTAGCATTACAAATAGATGATCTTGATCATGTTAGGCAGCTCACAAGATCTAAAAAATGATAGCACAAGCGGAGAAGACAACCATCTAGCTACTGCTATGGACCCATAGTACAAGGATGAACTACTCACGCATCAATCCGGAGGCAGGCATGATGATGTAGAGCCCCTCCGGTGATGATTCCCCGCTCCGGCAGGGTGCCGGAGGCGATCTCCTGAATCCCTCGAGATGGGATTCGCGACGGCGGCATCTCTGGAAGGTTTTCCGTATCGTGGCTCTCGGTACAGGGGGTTTCGCGACGAAGGCTATTTGTAGGCGGAAGGGTAGGTCAGGGGGCGTCACGAGGGGCCCACACAACAGGGCCGCGCGGCCGGGGGCCAGGCCGCGCCGCCTCGGTGTGTCGCCACCTCGTGGCCCCACTTCGTCTCCCTTTCGGTCTTCCGGAAGCTTCGTGTAAAAATAGGCCCCCGGGCGTTGATTTCGTCCAATTCCGAGAATATTTCCTTACTAGGATTTACGAAACCAAAAACAACGTAAAACAGACAATCGGCACTTCGGCATCTTGTTAATAGGTTAGTGCCGGAAAATGTATAATAATGCTGTAAAGTATGTATAAAACATTCAAGTATTGTAATAAAAGTAGCATGGAACATAAGGAATTATAGATACGTTTGAGACGTATCAAGGCATATGGATCAACAGTGGGATTTGTCCATCCTGATGACGCATAGATATACTCTGGGCCCTCTCGGTGGAATGTCATCTGATTAGCTTGCAAGCATATGAATAGTTCATAAGAGATCACATACCACGGTACGAGTAAAGAGTACTTGTCGATAACGAGGTTGAACAAGGTATGGAGATACCGATGATCAAACCTCGGACAAGTAAAATATCGCGAGACAAAGGGAATTGGCATCGTATGTAAATGGTTCAATCGATCACTAAGTCATCGTTGAATATGTGGGAGCCATTATGGATCTCCAGATCCCGCTATTGGTTATTGCTCGGAGAGGAGTCTCGACCATGTCTGCATAGTTCGCGAACCGTAGGGTGACGCGCTTAAGGTTCGATGTCGCATAAGTAGATTTGAATATGGTATGAGATGAAGTTTGTTTGGAGTCTCGGATGTGATCCAGGATGTCACGAGGAGGTCCGGAATAGTCCAGAGAATAAGATTCATATAAGGGAAGTTGATTTCTGGGTTTCGGAAATGTTCGGGATTTTTCCGGTGTTGACTGGAAGGTTCTAGAAGGTTCCGGAAGGGTCCACCATGGGGCCCACGACCTAGGAGGCCCACCGTGGGCCGAGGGGATGCTCCCTGGCCTAGTGGGCCAGGGGCACTTGGCCCCCAAGGCCCAGGCCGGCCAACCCCCTAGGGTTTCCCTGGGGGGGATTAACTTGGGGGAGGGGAAAGCCCCTCTCCCCCCTTGGCCGCCGCCCCCCCAACCCTAGATGGGAAGGGGGGCCACCTTGGCCGGCCAGCCCCCTATATAAATAGGGGAGGGGGTGGCCGGCCACACAACCCCAACCATTGCCTCCTCCTCTGGCCGCCTCTCCCTCCACCATACGCTGTCCGGGCTTAGGCGAAGCCCTGCAGTTTTCTTCCTCCACCACCACCACCACGCCGTCGTGCTGCTGGACGTTGGAGGAGATCTACCACACCTCCTCTGCCTGTTGGAACGGGAGAGGAAGGAGCTTCATCGACACTGTACGCGGGACCGAGTACGGAAGTGCTGCCGGATTGCAGCACCGGGGACGATCGTCTACACCAACAACGAGATTAATCTCGTAGGTTTTGGAATCTTCGAGGGTTAGTCTCATCTCCATATCGTTGCTTAGATCTAGTAGATTGGATCTTGGGTGTTCCATAGATTAGATCTGTTGGTTTTATTCGCTTTGCAGTAGGGAAATTTTGTTTTCTATGCAACAAACCCCATCAGTGGTATCAAAGCCACGTCTATGCATAGATCTGTTGCACGAGTAGAACACAATGGTTTGTGGGCGGTGATGCTTTTGTTGCTTTAGTTTGTGTACTTTGCTTCTTGCGGGATGGTGGGATGAAGCGGCCCGGGCTAACTTTACATGACCGCGTCTCATGAGACTTGCTCCACGCTTGACATGCAACTTGTATTGCATAAGTGGCTTTGCGGGTGTCTCGTCTCTCCCACCATAGTGAAGATTGTAACTTGCACTTCTATTGTCAACACTAGTATCACCGTTGTGGTTCATGTTCGTAGGTAGATTGGATCTTACTCGAAAACCCTAAACCACGTAAAAGATGCAAACCAAATTAGAGGCGTCTAACTTGTTTTTGCAGGGTTTGGTGATGTGATATGGCCATAATGTGATGATGATTATATTTGATGTATGAGATGTTCATTGTTGTATTATGGCAACCGGCAGGAGCCTAATGGTTGTCTTTTATTTTTGTTAAAGACCTGCGTGTCTATTCATCATGTAATAGCTTTATTTCAAGTAGTTGTTATAGTAGCTATAAGTGATGGACAACCATGAAGCGGCGCCACTGACCTTGACGTCATGCTGGTGATGATGGAGATCATGTCCGTGCTTGGAGATGGAGATCAAAAGCACAAGAAGAAAGGCCATATCATATCACACATTATGAATTGCATGTGATGTTAATCCTTTTATGCATCTTATTTTGCTTAGATCGCGACGGTAGCATTATAGGATGATCCCTCTCACTAAATATCAAGATAATAAAGTGTTCATCCTTAGTATGCACCGTTGCTAAGACTTGTCGTTTCGAAGCATCTCGTGATGATCGGGTGTGATAGACTCTACATGTGCATACAACGGGTGCAAGCCAGATTTGCACACGCGGATACTAAGGTTGCCTTGACGAGTCTAGCATGTACAGACATGGTCTCGGAACACGGGATACCGAAAGGTAGAGCATGAGTCATATGAATGATATGATGAACACTTTGAGTGTTCGCCTTTGAAGCTACATCTTTTCTCGTGAAGATCGGACTTGGTGTAGTGGATTTGGTTCGTGTAATCACTAAGACAATGCGAGGGATGTTGTTTTGAGTGGGAGTTCACCTAGTTAATTTAAGAATTAAAATTGAACTCATTTTATCATAAACTTAGTATAAACTCTTTGCAAATATGTTGTAGATCATGGCGCCCCCCTCCATCAATTTTAATCAGTTCCTAGAGAAAGAAAAGCTTAAGGGCAATGCTGGTAGCAACTTCAATGACTGGTTCCGTCATGTGAGGATTTTCCTCACTGGCGTAAGCATGCAATATGTGCTCGAAGCACCGCTAGGTCCCCCACCACCTCCTGCAGTATCCGAGGACATAAAGAATGTTTATGAGACTCGGGTAACTCGGTACTCCGAAGTTCAGTGTGCCATCCTATGCAGTTTAGAGGCAGAGCTCCAAAAGCGTTTTGAGCACCACGACCCTTGTGATATGATGCGTGAGCTCAAACTTATCTTTGAAACTCATGCGGCCGTGGAGAGCTATGAGGCCTCGAAACAGTTCTTTAACTGCATGATGGAAGAGGGCAGCTCCGTTAGTGAGCACATGTTCGCAATGTCCGGACATGCGAAGAAGCTCAGTGACTTGGGGATTGTGATCCCTAACCAGCTGGGTATTCATCGTGTCCTCCAATCACTGCCACCAAGTTACAAGAACTTCGTGATGAACTACAACATGCAGAACATGAACAAAGAGTTACCTGAACTCTTCTCCATGCTGAAGTAGAAATAAAGAAGGAGAACCAAGTGTTGATGGTCAACAAGACCACCAGTTTCAAGAAGCAGGGCAAGTCTAACAAGGGCAACTTCAAGAAGGGCGGCAAGAAAGTTGCAGCGCCTCCCGAGAAGCCTAAGGCTGGTCCTAAGCCCGAGACCGTGTGTTACTACTGTCGGGGAAGGGGCACTCGGAAGCGTAATTGCTCCAAATACTTGGCCGATCCGAAGAGCGGCCACGTCAAGAAGAAAGGTATATCTGATATACATGTTATTGATGTCTATCTTACTTGGTTCTCGTAGTAGTGCCTGGGTATTTGATACTCGGTTCGGTTGCTCACATTTGTAACTCGAAACAGGAACTGCGGAATAAACGAAGCCTGGCAAGGGACGAGGTGACGATGCGCGTTGGAAATGGATCCAAGGTCGATGTGATCGCCGTCGGCACGCTCCCCCTACATCTACCTTCGGGATTAGTTTTGAACCTTAATAATTGTTATTTGGTACCTGCGTTGAGCATGAACATTATCTCTGGATCTTGTTTGATGCAAGACGGTTATTCGTTTAAGTCTGAGAATAATGGTTGTTCGATTTATATGAGTAATGTCTTTTATGGCCATGCACCCGAGATGAATGGTTTATTCTTGTTAAATCTCGATAGTAGTGATACACATGTTCATAATATTGATGCTAAGCGAATTAAATTGAATGATAATTCTACTTATATGTGGCACTTGTCGTCTTGGTCATATTGGAGTGAAGCGCATGAAGAAACTCCATTCCGATGGACTTCTTGAGTCCACTTGACTTTGAGTCACTTGACAGATGCGAAGCATGTCTAATGGGAAAAATGACTAAGACTCCATTTTCTGGTACAATGGAGCGAGCTACAGACTTATTGGAAATCATACATACCGATGTGTGCGGACCAATGAGTGTAGCATCGCGCGGTGGTTATCGTTATGTTCTAACCTTCACGGATGATCTGAGTAGATATGGGTATATTTACTTTATGAAACACAAGTCCGAGTCTTTTGAGAAGTTCAAGGAATTCCAAAGTGAAGTAGAAAATCAACGTAACAAGAAGATTAAGTTTCGCGTTCGATCGCGGAGGCGAATATCTCGAGTTATGAGTTTGGCATGCATTTAAAGAAATGCGGAATACTTTCACAGTTGACACCGCCGGGAACACCACAGCGCAATGGTGTGTCCGAACGTCGGAATCAAACTCTCTTAGATATGGTTCGTTCTATGATGTCTCTTACCGATTTGCCATTATCGTTTTGGGGTTATGCATTAGAGACAACCGCATTCACTTTAAATAGGGCACCATCTAAATCCATTGAAACGACACCGTATGAATTATGGTTTGGGAAGAAACCTAAGTTGTTGTTCCTTAAAGTTTGGGGTTGCGATGCTTATGTAAAGAAGTTACAACCTCGACAAGCTAGAACCCAAAGCGGAGAAATGCGTCTTCATAGGATACCCTAAAGAAACAATTGGGTATACTTTCTATCACAGATCCGAAGGCAAAATCTTTGTTGCCAAGAACGGATCCTTTCTTGAGAAGGAGTTTCTCACTAAAGAAGTGAATGGAAGAAAAGTAGAACTCGACGAGGTTGATGAACCTTCTCTCATAGATCAGAGTAGCACAGTGCCGGAAGAAGTTCCCGTGCGGCCTGCACCGATAGGAGAGGAAGCAAATGATGATGATCATGAAACTTCGAACGAGGAAGCTACTGAACCTCGCAGATCGACGAGGGAACGTACCACTCCTGATTGTTATGATCCCTATCTAAATGTCATGATTGTGGACGACAATGATGAGGACCCTGCGACGTATGAAGAAGCGATGATGAGCCCAGATTCCAACAAATGGCAAGAAGCCATGAAATCCGAAATGGGATCCATGTATGATAACAAAGTATGGACTTTGGTAGACTTACCTGATAGCCGCAAGGCTATCGAGAATAAATGGATCTTCAAGAGAAAAACAGATGCTGATGGTAATATTACTCGTCTATAAAGCTCGACTTGTCGCAAAGGGTTTCCGAGAAATTCAAGGAGTTGACTACGATGAGACTTTCTCACCAGTAGCGAAGCTAAAGTCTGTGAGGATTTTGTTAGCAATAGCTGCATTTTTTGATTATGAGATTTGGCAGATGGATGTCAAAACGGCGTTCCTTAATGGAGATATTGAGGAAGAGTTGTATATGGTACAACAAAAAGGTTTTGTCGATCCTGAAAATGCTCACAAGGTATGCAAACTTCAGCGTTCCATTTATGGACTGAAGCAAGCATCCCGGAGTTGGAACCTACGCTTTGATAGAGTGATCAAAGACTTCGGTTTTATACGGACTCATGGTGAGGCCTGTATTTACAAGAAAGTGAGTGGGAGCTCTGTAGCGTTCCTGATATTATATGTAGATGACATATTATTAATTGGGAATGATATAGAACTATTAAGCAGCATTAAAGGTTATTTGAATAAGTCTTTTTCAATGAAAGACCTTGGTGAAGCAGCATACATTTTAGGCATCAAGATTTATAGAGATAGATCAAGATGCCTAATAGGCCTTTCACAGAGTACATATCTGGACAAGATTCTAAAGAAGTTTAGAATGGATGAAAGCAAGAAAGGGTTCTTGCCTATGTTGCCAGGTAAGGTCTTGAGTAAGACTCAAGGTCCGGCTACGGCAGATGAAAGAGAGAGGATGAGCAAGATCCCCTATGCTTCGGCAGTAGGCTCTATCATGTACGCCATGCTGTGTACTAGACCGGATATCGCACATGCTGTTAGTTTGACCAGCAGATATCAAAGTGATCCAGGGATGGAACACTGGACAGCGGTCAAGAATATCCTGAAGTACTTGAAAAGGACTAAGGATATGTTTCTTTGTTATGGCGGTGACCAAGAGCTCGTTGTAACTAGTTACACCGATGCAAGTTGGAACACCGACCACGATGACTCTAAGTCTCGGTCCGGGTACGTGTTTATATTGAATGGTGCGGCGGTAAGCTGGAAGCAGTTCCAAGCGAGTGCACGGTGGCGAAATCTTCAACGGAATCTGAATATATTGCGGCTTCGGAGGCTTCATCGGAAGCGGTATGGATGAAGAGGTTCATTGTTGAGCTTGGTGTGGTTCCTAGTGCATTGGACCCGCTAGTCATTTATTGTGACAACACGGGTGCCATCGCCAATGCAAAGGAACCAAGGTCACACAAGAAGCTAAAGCATATCAAGCTGCGTTTTCATTCGATTCGCGAGTACATCAAAGATGGTGAAGTAGATATTTGCAAAGTACACATAGATCTGAATGTTGCAGATCCGTTGACTAAAGCTCTCCCAAGGGCAAAGCATGACCAACACCAGAATGCCATGGGTGTTAGGTACCTTACAATGTAATCTAGATTATTGACTCTAGTGCTAGTGCGAGACTGTTGGAGATATGCCCAAGAGGCAATAATAAAGTGGTTATTATAATATCTTTGTGTTTATGATAAATGTTTATATACCATGCTATAATTGTATTAACCGAAACATTGATACATGTGTGTTATGTAAACAACAAGGAGTCCTTAGTAAGCCTCTTGTATAACTAGCTTGTTGATTAATAGATGATCATGGTTTCGTGATCATGAACATTGGATGTTATTAATAACAAGGTTATGTCATTGGTTGAATGATATAATGGGCACACACCCAAATGAGCGTAGCATAAGATCAAGTCATTAAGTTCATTTGCTATAAGCTTTCAATACATAGTTGTCTTAATCCTTCGACCATGAGATCATGTAAATCACTTACACCGAAAGGGTACTTTGATTACATCAAACGCCATTGCGTAAATGGGTGGCAATAAAGGTGGGATTAAGTATTTGGAAAGTGTGAGTTGAGGCATATGAATAAACAGTGGGATTTGTCCATTCTGATGACGCATAGATATACTCTGGGCCCTCTCGGTGGAATGCCATCTGATTAGCTTGCAAGCATATGAATAGTTCATAAGAGATCACATACCACGGTACGAGTAAAGAGTACTTGTCGGTAACGAGGTTGAACAAGGTATGGAGATAAGGATGATCAAACCTCAGACAAGTAAAATATCGCGAGACAAAGGGAATTGGCATCGTATGTAAATGGTTCAATCGATCACTAAGTCATCGTTGAATATGTGGGAGCCATTATGGATATCCAGATCCCGCTATTGGTTATTGCTCGGAGAGGAGTCTCGACCATGTCTGCATAGTTCGCGAACCGTAGGGTGACACGCTTAAGGTTTGATGTCGCATAAGTAGATTTGAATATGGTATGGAGACGAAGTTTGTTCGGAGTCTCGGATGTGATCCAGGATGTCACGAGGAGGTCCGGAATAGTCCGGAGAATAAGATTCATATAAGGGAAGTTGATTTCTGGGTTTCGGAAATGTTCGGGATTTTTCCGGTGTTGACTGGAAGGTTCTAGAAGGTTCCGGAAGGGTCCACCATGGGGCCCACGACCTAGGAGGCCCACCGTGGGCCGAGGGGATGCTCCCTGGCCTAGTGGGCCAGGGGCACTTGGCCCCCAAGGCCCAGGCCAGCCAACCCCCTAGGGTTTCCCTGGGGGGGATTAACTTGGGGGAGGGGAAAGCCCCTCTCCCCCCTTGGCCGCCGCCCCCCCAACCCTAGATGGGAAGGGGGCCACCTTGGCCGGCCAGCCCCCTATATAAATAGGGGAGGGGGTGGCCGGCCACACAACCCCAACCATTGCCTCCTCCTCTGGCCGCCTCTCCCTCCACCATACGCTGTCCGGGCTTAGGCGAAGCCCTGCAGTTTTCTTCCTCCACCACCACCACCACGCCGTCGTGCTGCTGGACGTTGGAGGAGATCTACCACACCTCCGCTGCCCGCTGGAACGGGAGAGGAAGGAGCTTCATCGATACCGTACGCGCGACCGAGTACGGAAGTGCTGCCGGATTGCAGCACCGGGGACGATCGTCTACACAACCAACGAGATTAATCTCGTAGGTTTTGGAATCTTCGAGGGTTAGTCTCATCTCCATATCGTTGCTTAGATCTAGTAGATTGGATCTTGGGTGTTCCATAGATTGGATCTGTTGGTTTTATTCGCTTTGCAGTAGGAAAATTTTGTTTTCTATGTAATGAACCCCATCAGGAGCATGCCAAGCATGGCATGGCCATGGCCATGCCGGCCACGTTCCCCATCGACACGCTGCCCCTCTCTCCCTGCCAGTCCAGCTCGAGCCACCTTGCCAAACGCGTCGCCGATGATCTCCTGAGATCGCCCGTACCCGCCGTTGAACGAGAGGACGACGACACGCCCCGGACGGAGCGCGCCCACGCCGCCCCAGGTACGCCGCGAGCGGCATGGCGATGTCACCAGCGCACGGACGCGCGCGACACGGCCACGTGTCGCTCGCCGTACCCTGCAGTACCCCGACCACCGCCGCTCGCCCTGGTACTCGTCGCGCCACGCGGAGTCCGCCGGACATGCTGGCATCACCACCTAGCGCCTACCGTCGCCAGAGAGAACGCGCCCGCCCGCCATGGCCGCGGCAGTACACGCAAGGACCCGACCACCATACGCACCACCTTGCCGCGCCATTGACGCTCAGAGATTCGCCGTGACGTCGCGAACACGACCGCGCCCAAGCCTAGCACCCTACCTCGCCGGAATCGTCGCGCCCATGTCGCCACCTTCCCTACCCCGCAGCACACCTGCGACACTATATAAAGGGCACTCCCCCTTCACGATTGAGCACACCCACAGCTTCCTCTCCTCACACCACCTGTCCTCGCCACCGTAGCTTGCTCGATAAGCCACCGGAGGCCACCAATCGCAAGGTCCCTGCCGCGCACCGTTGCCAGCAATCGCCGGAGAAGGAGGCCGCCCCTGACGACGCAACTGCTACAGGATGCATCCTCATCCTCGACAACCTCGCCTCGACCACCGCCGCCGCTCGCCGGAGGCACGGTGAGCTCTCCGACCCCCTACCTCCGCCGTGTCTCTGGCACGATCTCGCCGGAGATGACGATGGCCCTGCGCCGTCCGATCCCGTTCTAATCCAACGCACCGCAGTAACTCATACCGTTTCGGGTTTTTAACTCGCTGACGGGTGGCCCCATGCTGTCAGCAATCCCACGCGCACTGGATGCGTTACTGGGCCAATTTGCTGTAATTCAAACCCTTGCGGCCCAAACTAGTTCCCGCCAGCCCGTTTAATTCAAACTTCGTTTAATGAATATAATTCAAATTCAATACTGGCCCTGACTTTGAAATTTAATAGAATCTGTTTGACTTGGCCAAATTCAACAAATTTTATACTGTTGGAAAGCTAGAGAAAAGTTCTACAACATGCCACTGGTCCCACCTCAAAATATGTTGTAGAAATAAAATGATAAAAAGAAGAAGGCAGTGACTTTGTCCTATTCAAATAATTATTAAAAATCAACCAAAATAGATATTTAGTTAATTCCAACTCCAATAGCTCAAATTTGACTTACACTAATTGTTTCTGCAATAAAAAGGTGTGGTCACCTTGCATGATCATGCCCTAGTTTAATTAATGGACAATATGGCTAGTTTATGCAAGTGATATTGTCCAAAACTATTATGCAAATTATATGAAGTAGTTTAATTCATTTAAATCTTGTCCCAAATGAATTCATGTGATGTTTACACCCCTGGTCAAACACTCTTATATGAAATACTTGGAGATTTAAATCATTTGTAGAAGTTATTAAATGGTATGAGGTGGTCTACCTCATTTAAATCATTTTCTCAAATGATGATAATGAATGGCTGACTTAGGTCAATATAAATTCATGCATGATTGTTTGAGAAATTAAATTTTAATAAAATTTCAATGAGAGGAAATTATTTCTCAAGAACCTTTTGGAAACTATCATTTACATATGTAATGAGAGGAAATTATTTTTCCTCAAGCAACACAACCAATGCACCCTAAATAGTATTAATTGTGTGCTTAGCATAGCTTGTGTGAATATATGTGATGTTTGGAATAGCCATTGAATTAGTTGAGTGATTATACCTCGTATTCAAATTTAGACGCTAGTACCGGAGAATACCCTGAGGAAGAAGGTTGCTATCAAGAGGAGGAAGAGGAGAACTTTGACCACTACCAAGGCAAGCTAATATTCTTGCAAAGTGCAAAGCTCTATCAAGAGCAAGGCACACTCATCTTTTCTTATGCTTCATGAGCCATCCCAAGTTTTACTACAAGCTTTTACTTCCAAGTTTTATTGCTTTTGTTTTATCAAAGTACTTTTTGATTCATGATTCACTGGGTCTAGAGTAGAACAGGATCATCAAAGTTAGCCCAAGGCAATCAAAGCTAGTTAGCACCCCTCATGATTAGTTGCTAGTGCTAATTACTAAAATTTGACTACTCTAGATGGGAACATGTGACTGGAAATAAAATTGAAACTTTGGAATGATGATGCATTCCATTGAATGAATTTTGAAGATGAACATGACCAAGAGAAGATAGTGATTTTTGATTAAAAACTGATAGTGGTTTGGATGCGATACCTTTCCAATTCTTGAGTACCCCCACAATACCTGATTATGGGTAAGGGCTTAACTGGAAATTTATGTATCTTAGTATGGGTTCCCTCTGAACACACATCATAGGGGTTATGCCGAGGCTGCCTCCGTTGTTGAGAAATGATGTGAATGGAGGTGAATTGTAAGGCCAAGCCCTGTGCAGTTCCCAGGTTGACAGTTGGTCTTCACTGGGAGTCCAAGCTCACAGGGAGAGGAACTCATACTAGGATTCGTCAATGAAAGGTTATGGTTGAGGATCCGCGTACTATGTTACGATGATTCGGGGTTATCCCGACGGATGAAATCAAATGTTATGGCACAAGTGTACAACCTCTGCAAAGTGTAAATCTATTCGAATAGCCGTGTCCACGGTTACGGACGGTTTGAAAGGCCATACAGTTTCCGGTGTCAGATTCTTGAAAATGTTGGTGAACTGAATGGTGAATTGGTGACTTGTTTTTTTTAATCACAACTTAAGTTGTGGGAATGACACTAATGTTCCCACTTGAGCTAGTTAGCACATGAATAAGTCTTTATCAAATACTTGTGAACTAAAACTGGCTTTATGCAAATAAACTAGAGCTTAGAACCCTGTACTAGAATTGCTAGCACTTACACTAGTATTAGTTTGCGAGTACTTAAAGTACTCACGGCTTTGTCCCTGGCTATTCAAATGGCCAGAGTATGAAGACGAACAGAACTACCAAGGTGATGACCAGCAGGACGCCTACGACAACTAGGAGTTTTCTGACGTCAAGCGTTGGCCTGTGGACTAGAGAGTCCATTTATCTTTACGCTTCCGCTATGAACTTATGTTTGTTCGTTGATCAGTAGATCAACTATTTTTGTAATATGGGTCATGTGATTCAAGGTGTAAGACAATATGGTTTGTAATAAATGATGACTGTGATACTTAACTATTAGGCCTCGCAACAACAATATTCCTGGGATTGCAATGAATGACATAATAGGCATCCGGACTTAAAAATCCGGGTGTTGAAAAGTTGGTATCAGAGCCATTGTTTGACCTTAGGAGACCCTAGTTTAGAATGGACGTTCTGACAAAGTTAGTTTCACAAAAACAAAGGAAATGAATACTTGCAAAAAATTTATACTCCCCTTTTCCTTGAGATCTTTCAAAAATGATATGCCATGCTCTTCCTTATAAAAGTACTTAAAATTTTGACACACTTGTTCACTCTCTAACTTACTCATCCAATTCACTTTCAGATGGAGCCGACCAACGTGAAGTTTTACCAGCTCGGGAACGGCGGGGACTTGATCTTCGAGAGGGACCTTGACGGTCTGTCGGAGCACCTCGGGCGCCCCCACCCCGAGTTTCACGGAGTCGAGGTCAACGACCAGCACGGAGGGGAGCTTCAGTGGATTATCACCGCTGACTTGAGGGGCAAGGTGGAGCCTCCTACTTCTGAGAGGATCCTCTTTTCCTTCAGGGAAAGCAGCTGGATGGACGGACTCGCTCATGCTCTTCAGGAGGCACTTGCGCGTCTGTGCGGACAGAACGTGGTAGCGGTACTCGCGTCTCGCTTTGCTCATCATGCGAGGCGTGACGCCTTTGGAGTACCCATGGAGGTACAGATGCACCCCCAGCTGAGGCACCATGTGGACCATCTGGACTACATGTTGTTCCAGACCCAGAAGGAGCTGGATAACTCCCGTGGGTACGCGAACCAGACCCACTTTGCACTAGCTCAGCATGGTGAGGCCATCAGGATGCTCAACAAGGACCGCAAGTCACTCCGCTTGCAGCGTGCCAAGAAGGATGCTACCATAGTGCGCCTTCGCGCCAAGATAGCAGCCTTGGAGATCATTGTCAAGGCCCAGGAGGACCAGCTGAGAGAGATTGAGGATGACGATGGAGGCATCGACCTTCAGGGAGGAGGAGCCTTCCTGAGTGACGACGACGACTTTGAGGAGGACGAGGATCCCGAGGAGGTGGACTACGAGTTCCTGGAGGCCGCAGAGGATGGGATCATCCCCATCGATGTGGACGTCAATGTTGAGGAGTAGTTGCACTATACCACTTATGTAGGTGTGAGTTGTATCCTGTCCCTTGTATCGTAGCATGAGAAGAAGGGTTCTTAAAACCCTGGGTGTGTTAGTTTGTAATATGTGATGAATGAATGAATGAATGTTTGTGTGTTATCATGAAAGACTTCAAGTTTTCAATATTTTCAAACTCACCCAAACAAGCCATAGAAATTCCCTCTTATCTCATGATCTTTATACATGTTCAGATGGCTCGCCCAAATCGCAACGCGAATCCAGATGCGATGATGCAACTGCTGCAAACCCTGATGGCAGACAGGGAGACTGACGAGCTGAATGTCAAGCCAACATAGCAGCACTGCAGCAGCTGGCCAACAACAATTATGGCCATGGAAACCATGATCACCCTGGGTCCAAACTCAAGAACTTCCAGAACACCAACCCACCTGTTTTCAGCAAGACTGAAGAACATCTTGACGCCGATGACTGGCTGCAGACCATGGAGAACAACCTTGAGGTAGCTGGAGTAGAGGCCAATGAGAAAGTGATGTTTGCCACACACTACTTAGCCGGACCAGCAAGAGCTTGGTGGACCAGCACCCGTGCCATGAACGGAGGTCAAGTTATGACTTGGGCAGAATTCAAGCTCAAGTTCAGCAAGTACCATGTGCCCCCAGGCTTGATCAAAAAGATGAGGGATGAGTTCCGTGAACTCAAGCAAGGCAGGATGACGGTGGTAGAATACCGCGACAGGTTCCTTACACTGTCAAGGTACGCCCCCGACGAGACCGACACCACCGAGAAGAGGCAGGAGAGATTCCTGAACGGACTGCATGATGAGATGCAGACTGTCCTTGTCAACATTCCCTTCGCCGACTGATGCGCGTAGATGTACACGTCCGTTGGGAACCCCAAGAGGAAGGTATGATGCGCACAGTGGCAAGTTTTCCCTCAGTATGAAACCAAGGTTTAATCGAACCAGTAGGAGCCAAGAAGCACGTTGAAGGTTGATGGTCGCGAAATGTGATGCGGCGCAACACCGAGGATTCCTGCGCCAACGCGGAACCTGCACAACACAACCCAAGTACTTTGCCCCAACGAAACGGTGAGGTTGTCAATCTCACCGGCTTGCTCGTAACAAAGGATTAAACGTATCGAGTGGAAGATGTTTGCAAAGAAAACAGTAAAACACAATTGCGATAGATTGTATGCTATGTAAAGAATAGGACCGGGGTCCACAGTTCACTAGAGGTGTCTCTCCCATAAGATAAAAGCATGTTGGGTGAACAAATTACGGTCGGGCAATTGACAAATAGAGAAAGGCATAACAATGCATATACATGATATGATAAATATAGTGAGATTTAATCGGGGCATTACGACAAAGTACATAGACCGCCATCCAACTGCATCTATGCCTAAAAAGTCCACCTTCAGAGTTATCATCCGAACCCCTCCGAGTATTAAGTTGCAAAGCAACGGACAATTGCATTAAGTATGGTGCGTAATGTAATCAACAACTACATCCTTAGACATAGAATCAATGTTTTATCCCTAGTGGCAACGAGACATCCACAACCTTAGAACTTTCTCGTCACCGTCCCAGATTCAATGGAGGCATGAACCCACTATCGAGCATAAATACTCCCTCTTGGAGTTAAGAGTAAAAACTTGGCCAGAGCCTCTACTAATAACGGAGAGCATGCAAGATCAAAAAACACAACACATAAACAATAGATTGATAATCACCATAATCATAGTACTCTCTATCCATCGGATCCCGACAAACACAACATATAGAATTACAGATAGATGATCTTGATCATGTTAGGCAGCTCACAAGATCCAACAATGAAGCACAACAAGGAGAAGACGACCATCTAGCTACTTCTATGGACCCATGGTCCAGGGGTGAACTACTCACTCATCACTCCGGAGACGACCATGGCGGTGTAGAGTCCTCCGGGAGATGAATCCCCTCTCCGGCAGGGTGCCGGAGGCGACTCCAGAATCCCCCGAGATGGGATTCGCGGCGGCGGCGTCTCTGTAAGGTTTTCCGTATCGTGGCTCTCGGTGCGGGGGTTTCGCGACGGAAGCTTTAAGTAGGCGGATGGTCAACGCGGGGGCCACACGAGGGGCCCAGGAGGTAGGTCGGCGCGGCCGGGGCTTGGGCCGCGCCGGCCACCCCCGGCTGCCTCGTGGCCCCACTTCGTTATCTCTTCGGTCTTCCGGAAGCTTCGTGCAAAAATAGGACCCCGGGCGAAAGTTTCGTCCAATTCCGAGAATATTTCTTTACTAGGATTTCTGAAACCAAAAACAGCAGAAAACGAGCAACTAGCTCTTCGGCATCTTGTTAATAGGTTAGTTCCGGAAAATGCATAAATATGACATATAATGTGCATAAAACATGTAGGTATCATCAATAAAGTAGCATGGAACATAAGAAATTATCGATACGTTGGAGACGTATCAGCATCCCCAAGCTTAGTTATGCTCGTCCCGAGCAGGTAAAACGATAACAAAGATAATTTCTGAAGTGACATGCCATCATAATCTTGATCATACTATTTGTAAACATATGTAATGAATGCAGCGATCAAAGCAAAGGTAATGACATGAGTAAACAACTGAATCATATAACAAAGACTTTTCATGAATAGTACTTCAAGACAAGCATCAATAAGTCTTGCATAAGAGTTAACTCATAAAGCAATAAATCAAAGTAAAGGTGTTGAAACAACACAAAGGAAGATTAAGTTTCAGCGGTTGCTTTCAACTTATAACATGTATATCTCATGGATATTGTCAACATAAAGTAATATAACAAGTGCAATATGCAAGTATGTAGGAATCAATGCACAGTTCACACAAGTGTTTGCTTCTTAAGGTGGAAGGAGTTAGGTAAACTGACTCAACAATAAAAGTAAAAGAATGGTCCTTCAATGAGGAAAGCATCGATTGCTGTATTTGTGCTAGAGCTTTTATTTTGAAAACATGAAACAATTTTGTCAACGGTAGTAATAAAGCATATGAGTTATGAAAATTATATCTTACAAGTTGCAATCCTCATGCATAGTATACTAATAGTGCCCGCACCTCGTCCTACTTAGCTTGGACTACCGGATCTTCGCATGCCATGTTTCAACCAAGTGTCACAAAGGGGTACCTCCATGCCGCTCTGTACAAAGGTCTAAGGAGAATGCTCGCATTTCGGATTTCTCGCTTTTGATTATTCTCAACTTAGACATCCATACCGGGACAACATGGACAACAGATAATGGACTCCTCTTAAATGCATAAGCATGTAGCAAAGTTATTATTCTCATATGAGATTGAGGATATATGTCCAAAGCTGAAACTTCCACCATGATTCATGGCTTTAGTTAGCGGCCCAATGTTCTTCTCTAACAATTTTGCATGCTCCAACCACTAAAATGATAGACCTTCAGACAAGACGGACATGCATAGCAACTCACATGATATTCAACAAGAGTTGATGGCGTTCCCCAGAAACATGGTTATCGCACAACAAGCAACTTAATAAAATATAAAGTGCATAAGTACATATTCAATACTACGATAGTTTTTAAGGCTATTTTGTCCCATGAGCTATATATTGCAAAGGTGAATAATGGAATTTTAAAGGTAGCACTCAAGCAATTTACTTTGGAATGGCGGAGAAATACCATGTAGTAGGTAGGTATGGTGGACACAAATGGCATAGTAGTTGGCTCAAGGATTTTGGATGCATGAGAAGTATTCCCCCTCGATACAAGGTTTAGGCTAGCAAGGTTATTTGAAGCAAACTCAAGGATGAACAAGTGCAGCAAGACTCACATAAAAGACATATTGTAAACATTATAAGACTCTACACTGTCTTCCTTGTTGTTCAAAACTCAATACTAGATATTATCTAGACCTTAGAGAGACCAAATATGCAAATCAAATTTTAGCAAGCTCTATGTATTTCTTCATTAATGGGTGCAAAGCATATGATGCAAGAGCTTAAACATGAGCACAACAATTGCCAAGTATCACATTATCCAAGACATTTTAGAATTACTACATGTAGCATTTTCCAATTCCAACCATATAACAATTTAACGAAGAAGAAACTTCGCCATGAACATTATGAGTAAAGCCTAAGGACACATGTGTCCATATGCAACAGCGGAGCGTGTCTCTCTCCCACAAAGTGAATGCTAGGATCCATCTTATTCAAACAAAAACAAAAACAAAAACAAACCGACGCTCCAAGTAAAGAACACAAGATGTGATTGAATAAAAATATAGTTTCGGGGGAGGAACCCGATGATGTTGTCGATGAAGAAGGGGATGCCTTGGGCATCCCCAAGCTTAGACGCTTGAGTCTTCTTAAAATATGCAGGGATGAACCACGGGGCATCCCCAAGCTTAGAGCTTTCACTCCTCTTGATCATAGTATATCATACTCCTCTCTTGACCCTTGAAAACTTCCTTCACACCAAACTTCAAGCAAACTCATTAGAGGGTTAGTGCACAATTAATAATTCACACATTCAGAGGTGACACAATCATTCTTTACACTTCTGGACATTGCATAAAGCTACTGGACATTAATGGATCAAAGAAATAAATCCAACATAGCAAAAGAGGCAATGCGAAATAAAAGGCAGAATCTGTCAAAACAGAACAGTCCGTAAAGACGAATTTAAAGCTGGCACCAGACTTGCTCAAATGGAAAAACTCAAAACTAATGAAAGTTGCGTACATATCTGAGGATCACGCTCGTAAATTGGCAGATTTTTTCGAATTTTCTACAGGGAACTGTGCCCAGATTCGTGACAGACAGCAATGCTGTTTCTGCGCAGCGATCCCAAATATAACATCAACTTTGACATAGAAACTTTACTTGGCACAAAAACATGATAAGGAGAGGTTGCTACAGTAGTAAACAACTTCCAAGACTCAAATATAAAACAAAGTACTGTAGTAAAAACATGGGTTGTCTCCCATAAGCGCTTTTCTTTATAGCCATTAAGATGGGCTCAACAGTTTTAATGATGCACTCGCAAGAAAGAAGAGTTGAAGCAAAAGAGAGCATCAAGAAGCAAATTCAAAGCACATTTAAGCCTAACCCACTTCCTATGAAAAGAAATCTTGTACACAAATAGATTCATGAAGAACAAAGTGGCAAGCGTAGAAAAGCAACACAAGTGCAATTTCAAGATTCTCAACATAAAGAGGGGAAACTTAATATTATTAAGATGCATATAACCATGTTTCCCTCTCTCATAATAATTTTCAGTAGCATCATGAACAAACTCAACAATATAACTATCACATAAAACATTCTTGTCATGAGCCACATGCATAAAATAATTACTACTCCCAACATAAGCATAATCAATTTTATTAGTTGTAGTGGGAGCAAATTCAACAAAGTAGCTATCAAATATAGGAGGTATATTGTAATCATAATCAAATTTATCCTCCATAACAGGTGGTAACAAAAGACTACTATCATTATAATCATCATAAATAGGAGGCAAAGTATCATCAAAGTAAATTTTCTCCTCAATGCTTGGGGGACTAAAAATATCATGCTCATCAAAGCCAGCTTCCCCAAGCTTAGAATTTTCCATAGCATTAGCAACAATGGTGTTCAAAGCATTCATAGTAATAACATTCCCATTAGCATGCATATAAAGTTCCATGGGTTTCTTAATTCTTTCTTCAAACACATCATGTCCTAATTCAAGATAAAGTTCATAAAGATCTCTCATATTTTTGTTGTTTTCCATTATGCCTTACTAGTGTAAACAAGAAACCAAATGTCGCAATTGCAGAGTCTAAAGGAAATAGCTTCGAGTACTTACAACGGCGCCGGAAAATAGCTTAGTAGCCGAGGTCCGGAGTGTGAGTACCTTTTACCTTTCCTCCCCGGCAACGGCGCCAGAAAAAGTGCTTGATGCGCGTAGATGTACACGTCCGTTGGGAACCCCAAGAGGAAGGTATGATGCGCACAGTGGCAAGTTTTCCCTCAGTATGAAACCAAGGTTTAATCGAACCGAGTAGGAGCCAAGAAGCACGTTGAAGGTTGATGGTCGCGAAATGTGATGCGGCGCAACACCGAGGATTCCTGCGCCAACACGGAACCCGCACAACACAACCCAAGTACTTTGCCCCAACGAAACGAGTGAGGTTGTCAATCTCACCGGCTTGTCTGTAACAAAGGATTAAACGTATCGAGTGGAAGATGTTTGCAAAGAAAACGAGTAAAACACAATTGCGGTAGATTGTATGCTATGTAAAGAATAGGACCGGGGTCCACAGTTCACTAGAGGTGTCTCTCCCATAAGATAAAAGCATGTTGGGTGAACAAATTACAGTCGGGCAATTGACAAATAGAGAAAGGCATAACAATGCATATACATGATATGATAAATATAGTGAGATTTAATCAGGGCATTACGACAAAGTACATAGACCGCCATCCAACTGCATCTATGCCTAAAAAGTCCACCTTCGAGGTTATCATCCGAACCCCTCCGAGTATTAAATTGCAAAGCAACGAGACAATTGCATTAAGTATGGTGCGTAATGTAATCAACAACTACATCCTTAGACATAGAATCAATGTTTTATCCCTAGTGGCAACAAGCACATCCACAACCTTAGAACTTTCCGTCACTCGTCCCGGATTCAATGGAGGCATGAACCCACTATCGAGCATAAATACTCCCTCTTGGAGTTAAGAGTAAAAACTTGGCCGAGCCTCTACTAATAACGGAGAGCATGCAAGATCATAAACAACACATAAACAATAGATTGATAATCACCATAATCATAGTACTCTCTATCCATCGGATCCCGACAAACACAACATATAGAATTACGGATAGATGATCTTGATCATGTTAGGCAGCTCACAAGATCCAACAATGAAGCACAACAAGGAGAAGACGACCATCTAGCTACTGCTATGGACCCATGGTCCAGGGGTGAACTACTCACTCATCACTCCGGAGGCGACCATGGCGGTGTAGAGTCCTCCGGGAGATGAATCCCTCTCCGGCAGGGTGCCGGAGGCGATCTCCGAATCCCCCGAGATGGGATTCGCGGCGGCGGCGTCTCTGTAAGGTTTTCCGTATCGTGGCTCTCGGTACTGGGGGTTTCGCGACGGAAGCTTTAAGTAGGCGGAGGGTCAACGCGGGGGGCCACACGAGGGGCCCAGGAGGTAGGTCGGCGCGGCCAGGGCTTGGGCCGCGCCGGCCACCCCCCTGGCTGCCTCGTGGCCCCACTTCGTTATCTCTTCGGTCTTCCGGAAGCTTCGTGCAAAAATAGGACCCCGGGCGAAAGTTTCGTCCAATTCCGAGAATATTTCTTTACTAGGATTTCTGAAACCAAAAACAGCAGAAAACAAGAATCGGCTCTTCGGCATCTTGTTAATAGGTTAGTTCCAGAAAATGCATAAATATGACATATAATGTGCATAAAACATGTAGGTATCATCAATAAAGTAGCATGGAACATAAGAAATTATCGATACGTTGGAGACGTATCACCGACCTAGAAGCCTTAGTAGACTCTGCCATCCAGATGGAAGGCAAGCTGAATCAAGCCAATGAAAACCGCAAACGCCGAATGATGCACCAGAGTGGGCCTAGCAATGCCCCGAAGTATCGCCCCAGCTCAAGCGGAGGTTTCACTCCGAGAAACAACAACAAGCTCCCGATGCAGATGTCCCGTCCTGGTTTTCAGAACCGGAGTGGAGGAAACCCAAGGCCAGGAGGCCACCACAACAACCACAACTACCAGAACAACACCAACAACTTCAACCGTGCCCCAATGAAAGACCCCAACAACAACAACAATACCAACACCGCCCCCAGAACCGGAAGCAACGCCATCCCCGTTGCCCCCAAGGACAAGTCAACCATCACCTGTTACGAGTGTGGAGTCGTGGGACACTACTCCAACGAGTGCCCAAGAGGCTCGCCAAGCTTGCAGGCAACACCGTGATACGTCTCCAACGTATCGATAATTTCTTATGTTCCATGCTACTTTATTGATGATACCTACATGTTTTATGCACATTATATGTCATATTTATGCATTTTCTGGGAACTAACCTATTAACAAGATGCCGAAGAGCCGCTTGTTCGTTTTCGCTGTTTTTGGTTTCAGAAATCCTAGTAAAGAAATATTCTCGGAATTGGACGAAACTTTCGCCCGGGGTCCTATTTTTGCACGAAGCTTCCGGAAGACCGAAGACCTAACGAAGTGGGGCCACGAGGCAGCCGGGGGTGGCCGGCGCGGCCCAAGCCCCGGCCGCGCCGACCTATCCCCTGGGCCCCTCGTGTGGCCCCTCGCGTTGACCCTCCGCCTACTTAAAGCTTCCGTCGCGAAAACCCCGGTACCGAGAGCCACGATACGGAAAACCTTACGGAGACGCCGCCGCCGCGAATCCCATCTCGGGGGATTCTGGAGATCGCCTCCGGCACCTCGCCGGAGAGGGGATTCATCTCCCGGAGGACTCTACACCGCCATGGTCGCCTCCGGAGTGATGAGTGAGTAGTTCACCCCTGGACCATGGGTCCATAGCAGTAGCTAGATGGTCGTCTTCTCCTTGTTGTGCTTCATTGTTAGATCTTGTGAGCTGCCTAACATGATCAAGATCATCTATATGTAATTCTATATGTTGTGTTTGTCGGGATCCGATGGATAGTGAGTACTATGATTATGGTGATTATCAATCTATTGTTCATGTGTTGTTTATGATCTTGCATGCTCTCCGTTACTAGTAGAGGCTCGGCCAAGTTTTTACTCTTAACTCCAAGAGGGAGTATTTATGCTCGATAGTGGGTTCATGCCTCGCATTTACACTCGGGACGAGTGACGAAAGTTCTAAGGTTGTGTTGTGCTGTTGCCACTAGGGATAAAACATTGATGCTATGTCTAAGGATGTAGTTGTTGATTACATTACGCACCATACTTAATGCAATTGTCTCGTTGCTTTGCAACTTAATACTGGAGGGGGTTCGGACGATAACTCGAAGGTGGACTTTTTAGGCATAGATGCGGTTGGATGGCGGTCTATGTACTTTGTCGTAATGCCCAATTAAATCTCACTATATTTACCATGTCATGTATATGCATTGTTATGCCTTTCTCTATTTGTTAATTGCCCGACCGTAATTTGTTCACCCAACATGCTTTTATCTTATGGGAGAGACACCTCTAGTGAACTGTGGACCCCGGTCCTATTCTTTACATAGCATACAATCTACTTGTTTTACTCGTTTTCTTTGCAAACATCTTCCACTCGATACGTTTAATCCTTTGTTACAGCAAGCCGGTGAGATTGACAACCTCACTGTTTCGTTGGGGCAAAGTACTTTGGTTGTGTTGTGCAGGTTCCTAGTTGGCGCCGGAATCCTCGGTGTTGCGCCGCATCACATTTCGCGACCATCAACCTTCAACGTGCTTCTTGGCTCCTACCGGTTCGATTAAACCTTGGTTTCTTTCGAGGGAAAACTTGCTACCGTGCGCATCATACCTTCCTCTTGGGGTTCCCAACGAACGTGTGAGTTACACGCCATCAAGCATAATTTTCTGGCGCCGTTGCCGGGGAGATCAAGACACGCTGCAACGGGAGTCTCCACTTCTCAATCTCTTTACTTTGTTTTTGTCTTGCTTTATTTTATTTACTACTTTGTTTGCTGCACTAAATCAAAACACAAAAAAAAAATTAGTTGCTAGTTTTACTATATTTACTGTCTTGCTCTCTATATCAAAAACACAAAAAAATTAGTTACTTGCATTTACTTTATCTAGTTTGTTTTATTTACCGTTGCTAAAATGGCCAACCATGAAAATACTAAATTGTGTGACTTCACAAATGCAAATAATAATGATTTCCTATGCACACCTATTGCTCCACCCGCTACTACAACGAGAATTCTTTGAAATTAAACCTGCTTTACTAAATCTTGTTATGAGAGAACAATTTTCTGGTGCTAGTTCTGATGATGCTGCTGCCCATCTCAATAATTTTGTTGAACTTTGTGAAATGCAAAAGTATAAAGATGTAGATGGTGATATTATTAAATTGAAAGTGTTTCCTTTCTCATTAAGAGGAAGAGCTAAAGATTGGTTGCTATCTTTGCCTAAGAATAGTATTGATTCATGGACTAAATGCAAGGATGCTTTTATTGGTAGATATTATCCTCCCGCTAAAATTATATCTTTGAGAAGTAGCATAATGAATTTTAAACAATTAGATACTGAACATGTTGCTCAAGCTTGGGAGAGAATGAAAACTTTGGTAAAGAATTGCCCAACCCATGGATCGACTACTTGGATGATCATCCAAACCTTCTATGCAGGACTAAATTTTTCTTCGCGGAATTTATTGGATTCAGCTGCTGGAGGTACCTTTATGTCCATCACATTGGGGGAGGCTACAAAACTTCTTGATAATATGATGATAAATTACTCTGAATGGCACACTGAAAGAGCTCCACAAGGTAAGAAGGTAAATTCGTTGAAGAAACCTCTTCCTTGAATGATAAGATTGATGTGATTATGTCTATGCTTGTGAATGGTAGATCTAATGTAGATCCAAATAATGTTCCTTTAGCTTCATTGGTTGCTCAAGAAGAAAATGTTGATGTGAATTTCATTAAAAATAATAATTTCAACAACAATGCTTATAGGAACAACTCTGGTAATAACTATAGGCCATATCCTTCTGCTAATTGTAATGGTTATGGTAATTCTTATGGGAATTCTTACAACAATAATAGGAATGTACCCTGTGGTCTTGAAGCCATGCTTAAAGAATTTATTAGTACACAAACTGCTTTTAACAAATCTGTTGAGGAAAAGCTTGATAAAATTGATACTATTGCTTCTAGAGTTGATAGGCTTGCCTCTCGATGTTAATCTTTTAAAATTGAAAGTTATGCCTAATAATGATATTGATAATAAGATTACTACTACAGCAAATGCCATCCAAGTTAGAATTAATGAGAATATAAGATTAATGGCTGAGTTGCGAGCTAGGTGGGATAGAGAAGAAAATGAAAAACTAGCTAAAGAAAATAATGTAGCTAAAGTTTGGACTATTACCACCACTAGTAATGCTAATTCTTCACATGTTGCTGCACCTCCTACTATCAATGGTAAAATAATTGGTGTTGGCAATGTTTCTACTCCTAGTGCAAAGCGAACAAAACTGCCTGAAATTGCTAAAACTATCGAAACTCGCTTGTGATAAAACTGCTGAAATTTTTTCCAACCTTGGGAACAATGATCCCATTGCTGTAGCTCATAATGATTTAGATTTTGATGATTGCCACATCTCTGAAGTTATAAAGTTCTTACAAAAACTTGCTAAAAGTCCTAATGCTAGTGCTATAAATTTAGCCTTTACAAAACATATTACAAATGCTCTCATAAAAGCTAGAGAAGAGAAACTAAAACTTGAAACTTCTATTCCTAGAAAGTTAGAAGATGGTTGGGAGCCCATCATTAAAATGAAATTCAATGACTTTGAATGTAATGCTTTATGTGATCTTGGTGCAAGTATTTCTGTTATGCCTAAAAAGATTTATGATATGCTTGACTTGCCACCATTGAAGAATTGTTATTTGAATGTTAATCTTGCCGATAATGTTAAAAAGAAACCTTTGGGGAGGATTGATAATGTGCATATTACGGTTAACAATAACCTTGTCCCCGTTGATTTTGTTGTCTTGGATATCGAATGCAATGCATCTTGTCCAATTGTGTTGGGAAGACCTTTTCTTCGAACTGTTGGTGCTCGTTATTGATATGAGGGAAGGTAATATTAAATATCAATTTCCTCTCAAGAAAGGTATGGAACACTTCCCTAGAAAGAGAATGAAGTTGCCTTTTGATTCTATTATTAGAACAAGCTATGATGTTGATGCTTCTACTCTTGATGTTACTTGATTTGCACTTTCTGCGCCTAGCTGAAAGGCGTTAAAGAAAAGCGCTTATGGGAGACAACCCATGTTTTTACCTACAGCAATTTTTTGTTTTGTTGAGTCTTGGAAGTTGTTTACTACTGTAGCAACCTCTCCTTATCATGTTTTTGTGCCAAGTAAAGTTTCTATGTCAAAGTTGATGTTATATTTGGGATCGCTGCGCAGAAACAGCATTGCTGTCTGTCACGAATCTGGGCACAGTTCCCTGTAGAAAATTCGAAAAAATCTGCCAATTTACGAGCGTGATCCTCAGATATGTACGCAACTTTCATTAGTTTTGAGTTTTTCCATTTGAGCAAGTCTGGTGCCATTACTAAATTCGTCTTTACGGACTGTTCTGTTTTTGACAGATTCTGCCTTTTATTTCGCATTGCCTCTTTTGCTATGGTGGATTTATTTCTTTGATCCATTAATGTCCAGTAGCATTATGCAATGTCCAGAAGTGAAAATAATGATTGTGTCACCTCTGAATGAGTGAATTATTAATTGTGCACTAACCCTCTAATGAGTTTGCTTGAAGTTTGGTGTGAAGGAAGTTTTCAAGGGTCAAGAGAGGAGAATGATATACTATGATCAAGAGGAGTGAAAGCTCTAAGCTTGGGGATGCCCCCGTGGTTCACCCCTGCATATTTTAAGAAGACTCAAGCGTCTAAGCTTGGGGATGCCCAAGGCATCCCCTTCTTCATCGACAACATCATCAGGTTCCTCCCCCGAAACTATATTTTTATTCAATCACATCTTGTATTCTTTGCTTGGAGCGTCGGTTTGTTTTCGTTTTTGTTTTTGTTTGAATAAGATGGATCCTAGCATTCACTTTGTGGGAGAGAGACACGCTCCGCTGTTGCATATGGACACATGTGTCCTTAGGCTTTACTCATAATGTTCAAGGCGAAGTTTCTTCTTCGTTAAATTGTTATATGGTTGGAATTGGAAAATGCTACATGTAGTAATTCTAAAATGTCTTGGATAATGTGATACTTGGTAATTGTTGTGCTCATGATTAAGCTCTTGCATCATATGCTTTGCACCCATTAATGAAGAAATACATAGAGCTTGCTAAAATTTGATTTGCATATTTGGTTTCTCTAAGGTCTAGATAATATCTAGTATTGAGTTTTGAACAACAAGGAAGACGGTGTAGAGTCTTATAATGTTTACAATATGTCTTTTATGTGAGTTTTGCTGCACCGGTTCATCCTTGTGTTTGTTTCAAATAACCTTGCTAGCCTAAACCTTGTATCGAGAGGGAATACTTCTCATGCATCCAAAATCCTTGAGCCAACTACTATGCCATTTGTGTCCACCATAACTACCTACTACATGGTATTTCTCCGCCATTCCAAAGTAAATTGCTTGAGTGCTACCTTTAAAATTCCATCATTCACCTTTGCAATATATAGCTCATGGGACAAAATAGCCTTAAAAACTATCGTAGTATTGAATATGTACTTATGCACTTTATATTTTATTAAGTTGCTTGTTGTGCGATAACCATGCTTCAGGGGAACGCCATCAACTATTGTTGAATATCATGTGAGTTGCTATGCATGTCCGTCTTGTCTCGAAGGTCTATCATTTTAGTGGTTGGAGCATGCAAAATTGTTAGAGAAGAACATTGGGCCACTAACTAAAGCCATGAACCATGGTGGAAGTTTCAGTTTTGGACATATATCCTCAATCTCATATGAGAATAATAACTTTGCTACATGCTTATGCATTTAAGAGGAGTCCATTATCTGTTGTCCATGTTGTCCCGGTATGGATGTCTAAGTTGAGAATAATCAAAAGCGAGAAATCCGAAATGCGAGCTTTCTCCTTAGACCTTTGTACGAGGCGGCATGGAGGTACCCCTTTGTGACACTTGGTTGAAACATGGCATGCGAAGATCCGGTAGTCCAAGTTAAGTAGGACGAGGTGCGGGCACTATTAGTATACTATGCATGAGGCTTGCAACTTGTAAGATATAATTTTCATAACTCATATGCTTTATTACTACCGTTGACAAAATTGTTTCATGTTTTCAAAATAAAAGCTCTAGCACAAATACAGCAATCGATGCTTTCCTCTTTGAAGGACCATTCTCTTACTTTTATTGTTGAGTCAGTTTACCTATCTCCTTCCACCTTAAGAAGCAAACACTTGTGTGAACTGTGCATTGATTCCTACATATTTGCATATTGCACTTGTTATATTACTTTATGTTGACAATTATCCATGAGATATACATGTTACAAGTTGAAAGCAACCGCTGAAACTTAATCTTCCTATGTGTTGCTTCAACACCTTTACTTTGATTTATTGCTTTATGAGTTAACTCTTATGCAAGACTTATTGATGCTTGTCTTGAAGTACTATTCATGAAAAGTCTTTGTCATATGATTCACTTGTTTACTCATGTCATTACCTTTGCTTTGATCGCTGCATTCATTACATATGTTTACGAATAGTATGATCAAGATTATGATGGCATGTCACTTCAGAAATTATCTTTGTTATCGTTTTACTCGCTCGGACGAGCGGAACTAAGCTTGGGGATGCTGATACGTCTCCAACGTATCGATAATTTCTTATGTTCCATGCTACTTTATTGATGATACCTACATGTTTTATGCACATTATATGTCATATTTATGCATTTTCCGGAACTAACCTATTAACAAGATGCCGAAGAGCCGATTCTTTGTTTTCGCTGTTTTTGGTTTCGAAATCCTAGTAAAGAAATATTCTCGGAATTGGACGAAACTTTCGCCCGGGGTCCTATTTTTGCACGAAGCTTCCGAAGACCGAAGACCTAACGAAGTGGGGCCACGAGGCAGCCGGGGGTGGCCGGCGCGGCCCAAGCCCTGGCCGCGCCGACCTATCCCCTGGGCCCCTCGTGTGGCCCCTCGCGTTGACCCTCCGCCTACTTAAAGCTTCCGTCGCGAAAACCCCAGTGCCGAGAGCCACGATACGGAAAACCTTACAGAGACGCCGCCGCCGCGAATCCCATCTCGGGGGATTCCGGAGATCGCCTCCGGCACCCCGCCGGGAGAGGGGATTCATCTCCCGGAGGACTCTACACCGCCATGGTCGCCTCCGGAGTGATGAGTGAGTAGTTCACCCCTGGACCATGGGTCCATAGCAGTAGCTAGATGGTCGTCTTCTCCTTGTTGTGCTTCATTGTTAGATCTTGTGAGCTGCCTAACATGATCAAGATCATCTATATGTAATTCTATATGTTGTGTTTGTCGGGATCCGATGGATAGTGAGTACTATGATTATGGTGATTATCAATCTATTGTTCATGTGTTGTTTATGATCTTGCATGCTCTCCGTTACTAGTAGAGGCTCTGGCCAAGTTTTTACTCTTAACTCCAAGAGGGAGTATTTATGCTCGATAGTGGGTTCATGCCTCGCATTTACACTGGGACGAGTGACGAGAAAGTTCTAAGGTTGTGTTGTTCTGTTGCCACTAGGGATAAAACATTGATGCTATGTCTAAGGATGTAGTTGTTGATTACATTACGCACCATACTTAATGCAATTGTCTGTTGCTTTGCAACTTAATACTGGAGGGGGTTCGGACGATAACCTCAAGGTGGACTTTTTAGGCATAGATGCAGTTGGATGGCGGTCTATGTACTTTGTCGTAATGCCCAATTAAATCTCACTATATTTACCATGTCATGTATATGCATTGTTATGCCTTTCTCTATTTGTTAATTGCCCGACTGTAATTTGTTCACCCAACATGCTTTTATCTTATGGGAGAGACACCTCTAGTGAACTGTGGACCCCGGTCCTATTCTTTACATAGCATACAATCTACTTGTTTTACTCGTTTTCTTTGCAAACATCTTCCACTCGATACGTTTAATCCTTTGTTACGAGCAAGCCGGTGAGATTGACAACCTCACTCGTTTCGTTGGGGCAAAGTACTTTGGTTGTGTTGTGCAGGTTCCTAGTTGGCGCCGGAATCCCTGGTGTTGCGCCGCATCACATTTCGCGACCATCAACCTTCAACGTGCTTCTTGGCTCCTACTGGTTCGATTAAACCTTGGTTTCTTTCTGAGGGAAAACTTGCTACTGTGCGCATCATACCTTCCTCTTGGGGTTCCCAACGAACGTGTGAGTTACACGCCATCACACCGCTGCACCTGCTCAGCAGCAACTCCGTGTCTCCACCGGCAAGAAGTTCGCCCCCAACAACCCCAATAAACGCATCGGCCGTCTCTTCCACATGAATGCTGAAGAAGCCCAGGAAGCACCAGATGTTGTACTGGGTATGTTTTCTGTTAATTCAGTACCTGCCAGAGCGTTGTTTGATTCCAGAGCATCTCATTCATTTGTCACTGAAGACTTTGCATCCACAAGTAAAATTCAACCTATCAGTTTGAAACATGTTATGATAGTTCAAATTCCCGGATCAACCACCAAAGCCAGAAAATTTTGCAAAAATGTACCCATCAGAATCCATGAAGTAGATTTTTATGCCAATCTGATTGTTCTGGGAACCAAAGGTTTGGAAGTTGTACTAGGAATGGACTGGATGTCAAAACACCATGGATTGATTGACTGTGCCAAGAAAGCCATCACCATGACTAGCAGCACCGGTATCCTAGTAGAGCATATATCGAAAAGATTACCCAGAAAATTTACCTGCAACCAAAGTGTAGCCAAGCCAACTCTGGATCAGATCAGGGTCGTCTGTCGATACCCTGATGTGTTTCCTGAGGGTCTACCCAGTATGCCCCCAGATCGGGATATCGAGTTTATCATCGAGTTAATCCCTGGAATAGGACCTATAGCCCAGAGAGCCTATAGCATGAACCCAGCAGAGTTGGTGGAACTGAAGAAGCAACTAGATGAGTTGTTAGCCAAAGGTCTGATCCGACCAAGTGTGTCGCCTTGGAGATCCCCAGTTTTGTTTGTGGATAAGAAAGACGGTGTCAGTCGTTTATGTACGGATTATCGTAAGCTTAACGATGTCACCATAAAAAACAAATACCCCTTGCCAAAGATAGAAGACCTGTTTGACCAGTTGACCGGTGCCACCGTGTTCTCTAAGATTGATCTTAGGACTGGTTATCATCAGCTGAAGATCCGTGCAACGGATATCCCAAAGACTGCCTTCACCACCAGATATGGGTTGTATGAGTACAACGTCATGTCGTTTGGATTAAACAATGCCCCCGCTTACATCATGAACCTCATGAATAAGATCTTCATGAACTTTTTGGATAAGTTTGTTGTTGTCTTCATTGATGACATCCTTATCTACTCCAAAACCGAAGAGGAACATGAGCAACATTTGGAAATCATCCTAGAAACCCTTAGACAGCACAAGTTGTATGCCAAGTTCAGCAAGTGCAAGTTTTGGCTAAAGGAAGTAGGATTCCTGGGACATATCTTGTCCGCAGGAGGAATTGCTGTAGATCCCTCTAAGATCAAAACAGTTGAAGAATGGAAAGCCCCAACCACTCAGACTGAAGTTCGTGCCTTTCTCGGATTGGCCGGATACTACCGTAGGTTTGTTGAAGGATTTTCCAGCATAGCCCGACCCATGACTAAACTGCTAAAGAAGGACAAGAAGTTTGAATGGACAGAGAAATGTGAAGAAAGCTTCCAGACACTGAAAACCAGACTGACCACAGCCCCAATCCTAATCATGCCGGATATCGCCAAACCATTCGATGTCTACTGTGATGCATCCAAGATTGTTCTTGGATGTGTGTTGATGCAGGAAGGCAAGGTGATATCTTACCTGTCTCGGCAACTAAAGCAGCATGAGCAGAACTACCCAACCCATGACCTCGAGCTTGCAGCCGTAGTTTTAGCATTGAAAGTATGGCGTCATTACCTCATGGGTAATCGATGCGAGATCTACTCGGATCACAAGAGCCTGAAGTATATTTTCACCTAGAAGGAACTAAACATGAGGCAGAGGAGATGGTTAGAGTTGATAAAGGATTATGATATGGAAATCCATTACCACCCCGACAAGGCCAATGTAGTGGCAGATGCCCTGAGTAGACTGCCTTGTCAGTTGAACTCCATGATAGCCGCAGAACAACCTAGCCTACACCAAGAGTTTGAGCAGTTCAGAATGGAACTAGTGAGTGAAGGATTCCTAGCCAGCATAGAGCTTTAGCCCACTTTGATTGGTCAGATTAAAGAAACCTAGAAGGGAAATGCCAGCATTGACGGAATCAAGAACCAGATAGCTGCAGGGAAAGCACCGGGATTCACTGTAGATGAGGAGGGAGTTCTTTGGTACAACGGACGCCTGTGCGTACCATCGGACTCAGAGTTGAAGCAAGTTATTCTGCAAGAAGCCCAGGACACTCTTTATTCCATCCACCCCGGAGGTACCAAGATGTACCAAGACTTGAAGGAGCAATTTTGGTGGCATGGAATGAAGCGGGAAATTGGAAGCTACATTGCCAAGCGTGACATCTGTCAGCGAGTCAAGGTAGAACATCAACGACCCGCAGGATTGCTGCAGCCACTGCAGATTCCAGAATGGAAGTGGGATTCAGTAGGAATGGACTTTATCACAGGTCTGCCCAAATCCATCAAAGGAAATGATTCGATATGGGTAGTTGTCGATAGATTGACCAAGGTAGCCCATTTTATCCCCGTCAAAACCACCTACCAAGGCCCAAAGTTAGCTGAGCTGTATATCTCCAGAATAGTAGCCTTCCACGGAACCCCGAAGTCGATAGTGTCAGATAGAGGATCACAATTCACCTCAAGATTCTGGCAGAAAGTCCATGAAGGACTCGGAACCCGGCTGAATTTCAGCACCGCCTATCACCCGCAGACTGATGGACAGACGGAAAGAGTCAACCAGATACTGGAAGATATGTTGAGAGCCTGTGTGCTAGAGTATGGATCCAAGTGGGAAGACTGCCTGCCTTATGCAGAATTCTCATACAACAACAGTTACCAAGCCAGTTTACAGATGGCCCCCTTTGAAGCCTTGTATGGAAGGAAATGCCGTACCCCTCTGAATTGGTCTGAAGTCGGAGAGAGCCAAGTCTTTGGACCAGATGTTCTTCGAGAAGCCGAAGAGAAAGTGCATAAGATCCGAGAGTACCTCAAGACTGCTCAGTCTAGACAGAAGAGTTACGCCAACAAGAGACGCCGAGAGATGACCTTTGAGATCGGAGATTTTGTCTACCTCAAGGTGTCACCCCTTAAAGGAATGCAGAGATTCCAGCTGAAAGGAAAGCTAGCACCCTGATATGTTGGACCCTTCAAAGTTCTCAGCCGCCGAGGTGAAGTATCTTATCAACTGGAGCTACCATAAGAAATGGCGGCTGTGCACGACGTGTTTCACATCTCACTCCTCCGGAAGTGCCAGAGAAGACCGAAGTGTTCAAGAACATCGATCATCGGTCGGTGGATATCAACACGGATTTGACATACCGCAAAGTGCTGATTCACATCCTGCAGGAAGCTTACCGAACCACCCGCACCCGAAGCATCAAGTTCCTGAAGATACAGTGGAGTAACCATACTGAAGATGAAGCCACCTGGGAGCGGGAGGAAGATATGAAGAAGGAATACCCAGATCTCTTTAGTACCAAATTTTCTTTTAGATCTCGGGACAAGATCTTTTGTAAGGGGGAAGGGTTTGTAACATCCCAAATTTTTAATAAAAGAAAAGAAGAAGAATTCCAGAGAGCAAAATTTCAAACCAACAAAAACTTTTAATTGCATATAGTACAATGCATAGGACTTGTGCATTTGAGTGTTATGCCATGATGATTGTTAATATGTTAGTGTGCTAAACCCTAAAACCCTAATGTGATCAAGTGAAGATCACTAACCAAATAAAATAAAAGAGAAAGAAATCAAATAAGAAAACCCTAATACCCTCACATATGGCATATGCCATTTTTGCAAACTTTGACCCTAGACCCTTTTGACCTTCACCATTATTTGTATTATGTTAATAAATAGTTATTACAACTTTGGGAATCAAAGAAACACCATTTAAACCAAATTCAAACTCAAAATATGGTTACATAGAATAATGGTCAAAATGGCTATTTACAATCTGGTCACCACTTTGAGCCCCTGGATTTCAAAATTTTCAAACTAAACAACTCCAACTCTTTGCATGTCATCCAAGTACACAACAAGGTGAACAACTTCTGTAAAGATCATCACACCAAAATCATCTTGGATCAAAAGTTATGATCAAGCCAAGTGGAGACTTTTTAACAAAAACAAGATCATCTCAATTTCAAATTTGATCAAAACTTGCAATCTTTTGGGCATCTCTTGACTCAACAAAGTCCCCTGGACCCCACCTTAGCCAAATCATGCATGGAAACACCAGGGAGCATGCCAAGCATGGCATGGCCATGGCCATGCCGGCCATGTTCCCCATCGACACGCCGCCCCTCTCTCCCTGCCACTCCAGCTCGAGCCACCTTGCCAAATGCGTCGCCGATGATCTCCTGAGATCGCCCGTACCCGCCGTTGAACGAGAGGATGACGACACGCCCCGGACGGAGTGCGCCCACGACGCCCCAGGTACGCCGCGAGCGGCATGGCGACGTCACCAGCGCACGGACGCGCGCGACACAGCCACGCGTCGCTCGCCGTACCCTGCAGTACCCCGACCACCGCCGCTCGCCCTGGTACTCGTCGCGCCACGCGGAGTCCGCCGGACATGCTGGCATCACCACCTAGCGCCTATCGTCGCCGGAGAGGAAGCGCCCGCCCGCCATGGCCGCGGCAGTACACGCAAGGACCCGACCACCATACACACCACCTTGCCGCGCCATTGACGCTCAGAGATTCGCCGTGACGTCACGAACACGACCGCACCTAAGCCTAGCACCCTACCTCACCGGAATCGTCGCGCCCATGTCGCCACCTTCCCTGCCCCGCAGCACACCTGCGACACTATATAAAGGTCACTCCCCCTTCATGATTAAGCACACCCACAGCTTCCTCTCCACACACCACCTCTCCTCGCCACCGTAGCTCGCTCGATTAGCCACCGGAGGCCACCAATCGCAAGGTCCCTGCCGCGCACCGTCGCCAGCAATCGTCGGAGAAGGAGGCCGCCCCTGACGACGCAACTGCTACAGGCTGCATCCTCATCCTCGACAACCTCGCCTCGACCAGCGCTGCCGCTCGCCGGAGCCACGGTGAGCTCTCCGACCCCCTACCTCCGCCGTATATGTGGCACGATCTCGCCGGAGATGACGATGTCCCTGCGCCGTCCGATCCCGTTCTAATCCAACGCACCGCAGTAACTCATACCGTTTCGGGTTTTTAACTCGCTGACGGGTGGCCCCCATGCTGTCAGCAATCCCACGCGCACTGGATGCGTTACTGGGCCGATTTGCTGTAATTCAAACCCTTGCGGCCCAAACTAGTTCCCGCCAGCCCGTTTAATTCAAACTTCGTTTAATGAATATAATTCAAATTCAATACTGGCCCTGACTTTGAAATTTAATAGAATCTGTTTGACTTGGCCAAATTCAACAAATTTTATACTGTTGGAAAGCTAGAGAAAAGTTCTACAACATGCCACTGGTCCCACCTCAAAATATTTTGTAGAAATAAAATGATAAAAAGAAGAAGGCAGTGACTTTGTCCTATTCAAATAATTATTAAAAATCAACCAAAATAGATATTTAGTTAATTCCAACTCCAATAGCTCAAATTTGACTTACACTAATTGTTTCTGCAATAAAAAGGTGTGGTCACCTTGCATGATCATGCCCTAGTTTAATTAATGGACAATATGGCTAGTTTATGCAAGTGATATTGTCCAGAACTATTATGCAAATTATATGAAGTAGTTTACTTCATTTAAATCTTGTCCCAAATGAATTCATGTGATGTTTACACCCCTGGTCAAACACTCTTATATGAAATACTTGGAGATTTAAATCATTTGTAGAAGTTATGAAATGGTATGAGGTGGTCTACCTCATTTAAATCATTTTCTCAAATGATGATAATGAATGGCTGACTTAGGTCAATATAAATTCATGCATGATTGTTTGAGAAATTAAATCTTAATAGGATTTCAATGAGAGGAAATTATTTCTCAAGAACCTTATGGAAACTATCATTTACATATGTAATGAGAGGAAATTATTTTTCCTCAAGCAACACAACCAATGCACCCTAAATAGTATTAATTGTGTGCTTAGCATAGCTTGTGTGAATATATGTGATGTTTGGAATAGCCATTGAATTAGTTGAGTGATTATACCTCGTATTCAAATTTAGACGCTAGTACCGGAGAATACCCTGAGGAAGAAGGTTGCTATCAAGAGGAGGAAGAGGAGAACTTTGACCACTACCAAGGCAAGCTAATATTCTTGCAAAGTGCAAAGCTCTATCAAGAGCAAGGCACACTCATCTTTTCTTATGCTTCATGAGCCATCCCAAGTTTTACTACAAGCTTTTACTTCCAAGTTTTATTGCTTTTGTTTTATCAAAGTACTTTTTGATTCATGATTCACTGGGTCTAGAGTAGAACAGGATCATCAAAGTTAGCCCAAGGCAATCAAAGCTAGTTAGCACCCCTCATGATTAGTTGCTAGTGCTAATTACTAAAATTTGACTACTCTAGATGGGAACATGTGACTGGAAATAAAATTGAAACTTTGGAATGATGATGCATTCCATTGAATGAATTTTGAAGATGAACATGACCAAGAGAAGATAGTGACATGGGCATACCCTTCGGGTACCCATTATTAGTATACCTGGCTCGGCCCAATATGGAGAAGACCCAATATGGAGAAGGCCCAACAAGGCAACCCGAAGAAGTAGTCGACTAGGACTCTTGTAAAAACCCTAGGCTGATTGCATATATAAAGCTAGCCAGGGTACCCGATAGGGAGAGGCCAACAGATAGACAGAATATAGACAACATAGCTCCGCCTATGGTGGCACCCTGTAAAGATACTTGTGTTTATATAGTGGATTGCTAGCAGCACGTAGGGATCCTCCACCGAGGGGACCCGAAGCTGGGTACGTCGTGTGCCTAATCTCGTCCCCGGAATCTCCATCGTCGCTCTTTCCCGAAACCCTAGTCTACAATACGTAGGCATTGGCGAGGTGATCCCTCGTCAATTGGCGCCGTCTGTGGGAATCGCGGCGACTGGATTTTGTTATTCGGGCGGGATCATCATCAACATCTTCAAGATCGCATCAAGCAGATCGTCCGCATCAAGCGTTCGGTTGGAGGACATGAAGACTAGTCTCAGTGCATCCGCGTTTTCGTCAGGCGTCGGCTAACGGCGTGCGGCACAAGGGCACGCGAAGGAGCTGCAAGTTTCTGTCGATTAAGCCAAAGGAGGCACACGCTGAAAGCGAATAGTATGGGAACTCGGCTTGCTGTGCGCCCGGCCGCATCATCACGCGAAGGCCAGAAAAAGCGGCTGAAGAAAGGTCGGCCAGCAGAGAGAAGCACATGCACGATGCACGGCTGACGAGATTTTTTTTTTCCCTATACGAGGATCTCATCTCTCTCTTCCTACAATTTCGTTTCTTTTTTTCTTTCTAGTTGAGATTATTCTATTTAGATCTAACCTCCTGTGTGACTTAAGATCAGATCGGAATCTAGCAGTTAATTCGGCGGCGTTTTATTCACTGACAAATCTCGGCTTGGTTCATCAAGCTAGCAAAATTCAAAGGCACCTAAATTCGATCATTGGATCGGAACAAGCTCCGATTACGTCGCCACGTGCAGTAGCATGCTCGGGGGCTCGCCCGCCACGAACTCGATGATTCTCTCCTCCATGCCGACTACTTCCACCGCATTGAATAATTTTGGCTAAACGTCGCATGGCTTCGCTTCGTCGGCTGCGTCCACTACATCGACTGCGCCCGCCACATGACCTGCTTCCATGTCGGCTCTACCGCAGCCGACAACAAAGCTAAGTGTTCCTTTTCAATTAGTCAATTATTATTTACTTTCGTCACACCGAATACTCGGGGGCTGCAACATTGCATCATTACAGCAAACTCACCCGACATACGAGGCTGCACCATTACTTCGTTACCACAAATATACTCGGTTACTTGGTGAATTTCTTTTCTTCGGCTCTGGATATATTTTCTTCGACTTAGTGGCTTTATTTTCTTCGGCTCAGTGGAATTATTTTCTTCGACTTAGTGGCTTTATCTTCTTCGGCTCAGTGGATTTATTTTCTTCGGATTACTGGATTGGTTTTCTTTGGGTTATTATTGGCTC
This sequence comes from Lolium rigidum, assembly GCF_022539505.1. Lineage (NCBI taxonomy): Eukaryota > Viridiplantae > Streptophyta > Magnoliopsida > Poales > Poaceae > Lolium > Lolium rigidum. The sequence goes on along the minus strand of NC_061514.1, from coordinate 295,400,823 downwards.
ACTTATACAATATTACCTGATGCGTTTCTGGGTCAATGGATTCATCTTCTATAATTTTTACTGGAAATATTTTCTTCGGGTCAATGGATTCATCCTCTATGACATCAGCGGGTTCATCTTCTATGGTTATTACTGGATTCTTCGGGTCAATGGATTCATCCTCTATGATATCAACGGATTCATCTTCTATGGTTATTACTGGATTCTTCGGGACAATGGATTCATCCTCTATGATATCGGCGGATTCATCTTCAATATATGACTCATATTTAATGGCGTATTCTTTAATATGGATTCATCTCAAATATTTCATCTTGGATTCATCTACAATGACTTTATCTCTCATGGCATAATCTTCAATGACTCAATATTCAAATGGTTCAGCCTCAATGGGTTTGTCAATTTCATCGGATTCTTTAGTGGAAGCCAAAAACAGGATACATATCTATGAAGCCAATACTCGGGGGCTCAACAACAACTTCGCCCCGGGTCACAATGGTGACACGGCGTCTAAGCAACAATCATGACATCACCCCAGCAGTGCTCGGAGTTTCAGCTATCTCTTCATCAACAATTTTGTGGCATCCACTTTCGCAATTTGGTAATTTCTACTTCAACTTCTTCTCCGCACTCGAAGACTTCATCGCGCCGACCCCGTCGTGCCCAATAAGCTAAGTGTTCCTTTGATTTGCATAAAGTTGATTATCATTTACTTTTGCCGCACCCGACACTCGGGGGCTGCACCATAGTTCTTCACTATACATCTCAGGTTGACCAAAGAAGAACCGTGTCTACAAAAAAAAAAAAGAGGAACCTGACGAAACTGTCTTCAAAAGAAAACTCGACGAAATCAAGAGAGAACCCGACGAAATCTTCTTCAGGGAGGAACCCGACGAAATCAAGAGAGAACCCGACAAAATTATCTTCAAGAGAGAACCCGACGAAATCTTATTCAAGAAGGACCCGAAGAATTTGCCTCAAGAAGGACCCGAAGAATTTGCCTCAAGAAGGACCCGAAGAATTTGCCTCAAGAAGGACCCGAAGAATTTGCCTCAAGAAGGACCCGAAGAATTTGCCTCAAGAAGGACCCGACGAATTGTCTTCAAAGAGGACTCGAAGAATTGTCTTCAAAGAGGACCCGAAGAATTGTCCTTAGGGAGGACCCGAAGAATTGTCCTCAAAGAGGACCCGAAGAAATTTTCTTCAAGAAAGAACTCGACGAAATTTTCATCAAGGAGGAACAAAAAAAAAACAGAGAGAGATGGACAAATCTTCGGGTCCATTGACTCGTCATATTCTTCCGAGCAAGAGTATCGGTGGTGAACCCGACAATATAGAAGAATCCAATATATTCGGCTGTCTCATCACGCCCGAGAAAAATATAGAAGAGCCCGTAAAATGGGTCATTGCATCAGCCGAACAAGGCACTCGACAATATATTCTCAGAACGCCAAAGCTGCGATCAATTTCTGAATGCCGCAAATTTGCGAAGGTAAGACCCCAGATCCGTTCTGCTGGGCGTGGCATCGCCGAAGACTGCGCTACTGCTACTTTTATCCGTATCAACGGATACGAAGAAAAATCCTAACGGACGCGCTAGGTACTCGATAAATTTGACTCGGGACTCGACGAATGGTAAGACCTTAAGCGGCACCTGTCGAAGTTTGCACCAGGTATCCCGAGATCATGTCCAGGGACGTGATCTTGAAGTAGGTTTTTGCGGATTGCCACTAGAGCAGTTAACTAGTACCTGATCCGTCAGATGAACTAGCCCCAACTACCATTATCCCTGTACAATATAGATATGGATAGCGACGGCTTGAAGTCGATAAAAAGAGGGGCTGCACCCAGAAATATAGTTAAGTTCTTTATCGAGTAGTACAACTTGAGTCTATGCCCAGGTGCAAGCACCTGCCCATAGGCTCGGGGGCTACTCTTATCGAGAGTATTGTTCACCCTCTCAATAAGATACAAGAAAGAGGAAAAATTGTGGAGTCGATTAAAAGCAAGTTGAGCCTACACCCAAGTGCAAACACTTGGCTGTAGCCTCGGGGGCTACTCCCATCGGGAGCGCTGTTCGCGCACCCGATAGAAAGATAACTTCGACAACATCTACGACAATCAAGCTTTGTAGACTCAACTCGATTCTACGATTCGAGTGGAGCCTACTCCCATCGGGAGCCCATGGATTTCATCAAGGTCCTCCAGAAATATAGTTAAATTCTTCATCGAGTAGTACAACTTGAGTCTATGCCCAAGTGCAAGCACTTGCCCATAGACTCGGGGGCTACTCCCATCGGGAGCGCTACCGCGCACCCGATAATTTCAAGAATCGTCGACATCATCTACGCTACACATGATCTACGACATGGACCTCGCCTTGTATTTCTTCGACTTCGGAGATGGTTATGCTTGGAGTTTCTACGCAAGTCTTCGACTTCCCTATAAACTCGGGGCTACCGACATGGGCATACCCTTCGGGTACCCATTATTAGTATACCTGGCTCGGCCCAATATGGAGAAGACCCAATATGGAGAAGGCCCAACAAGGCAACCCGAAGAAGTAGTCGACTAGGACTCTTGTAAAAACCCTAGGCTGATTGCATATATAAAGCTAGCCAGGGTACCCGATAGGGAGAGGCCAACAGATAGACAGAATATAGACAACATAGCTCCGCCTATGGTGGCACCCTGTAAAGATACTTGTGTTTATATAGTGGATTGCTAGCAGCACGTAGGGATCCTCCACCGAGGGGACCCGAAGCTGGGTACGTCGTGTGCCTAATCTCGTCCCCGGAATCTCCATCGTCGCTCTTTCCCGAAACCCTAGTCTACAATACGTAGGCATTGGCGAGGTGATCCCTCGTCAGATAGTGATTTTTTATTAAAAACTGATAGTGGTTTGGATGCGATACCTTTTCAATTCTTGAGTACCCCCACAATACCTGATTATGGGTAAAGGCTTAACTGGAAATTTATGTATCTTAGTATGGGTTCCCTCTGAACACACATCATAGGGGTTATGCCGAGTCTGCCTCCGTTGTTGAGAAATGATGTGAATGGAGGTGAATTGTAAGGCCAAGCCCTGTGCATTTCCCAGGTTGACAGTTGGTCTTCACTGGGAGGCCAAGCTCACAGGGAGAGGAACTCATACTAGGATTCGTAAATGAAATGTTATGGTTGAGGATCCGCGTACTGTGTTACGATGATTCGGGGTTATCCCGACGGATGAAATCAAATGTTGTGGCACAAGTGTGCAACCTCTGCAGAGTGTAAATCTATTCGAATAGCCGTGTCCACGGTTACAGACGGTTGGAAAGGCCATACAGTTTCCGGTGTCAGATTCTTGAAAATGTTGGTGAACTGAATGGTGAATTGCTGACTTGATTTTTGAATCACAACTTAAGTTGTGGGAATGACACTAATGTTCCCACTTGAGCTAGTTAGCACATGAATAAGTCTTTATCAAATACTTGTGAACTAAAACTGGCTTTATGCAAATAAACTAGAGCTTAGCACCCTTTACTAGAATTGCTAGCACTTACACTAGTATTAGTTTGCGAGTACTTAAAGTACTCACGGCTTTGTCCCTGGCTATTCAAATGGCCAGAGTATGAAGACGAACAGAACTACCAAGGTGATGACCAGCAGGACGCCTACGACAACTAGGAGTTTTCTGACGTCAAGCGTTAGCCTGTGGACTAGAGAGTCCATTTATCTTTACGCTTCCGCTATGAACTTATGTTTGTTCGTTGATCAATAGATCAACTATTCATGTAATATGGGTCATGTTATTCAAGGTGTAAGACAATATGGTTTGTAATAAATGATGACTGTGATACTTAACTATTATGCCTCGCAACAACAATATTCCTGGGATTGCGATGAATGACATAATAGGCATCCGGACTTAAAAATCCGGGTGTTGACACACCCCTATTAGTTTTGCTTTGTTCTTTTGTTTTTGTGCACCATCATGCATCATATCATCCATGTTTTTATCAAATAAAATTATTTTTATAAACCCTATATTATTTTGTTTTGATTCCTCTCATATGGTTTTAATAAAACCTCCCCTTGTCTTTTCATTTAACAAAACCCTAACACTAAACTATTTTATGTTGCTATAAACTTGTTGGCTCTCTTACCTTATCTCTCTCTCCTTCTATTTATTCAACTTTTAAAACTCTGTTTGACTGTTTTCAAATCTTTTTGCAAAACAGTTTGAAAAGAGAAAAGGATTTTGTAAAAATAAAACAGCAAACCCTAACCCTCCTAACCTGGACTCTATCTCCCCTGCGGCCCAACCTTTTCTTCCTCTCCCTTCTCCCCGGAGCAGCCCGAGCCGGCGGCCCAGCCCATCGCACCGGCCCGCGTACCCCTTCGCGTGGGTTCTTTTCCTTCCCCACCCACTCCTTTCGTCCTCGCTGGAAAGCGATGGGAGCCGCACATGCCGTGGGCACCATGGTCCTCACCACCGCGCTCCTCACCTGCTCGCTCTCCCTCCCCTTTTTAATCCCCTCCTTGAGATCCCGGAAACCCTAGCTTCTTCCTCCCTCGCGCCGCCACCTCTCTGCATTGTTCCCTCTCTTCTCTGCGAGCACCATGCTGCTGGCGTGTAGTCAACAACTTCCTTGTGATGGTAAAGCACACGTCCGTTGGGAACCCCAAGAGGAAGGTATGATGCGCACAGCGTCAAGTTTTCCCTCAGAAAAGAAACCAAGGTTTATCGAACCAGTAGGAGCCAAGAAGCACATGAAGGTTGTTGGTGGAGGAATGTAGTGCGGCGCAACACCAGTGAAACCGGCGCCAACATGGAACCTGCACAACACAATCAAAGTACTTTGCCCCAACGTAACAGTGAGGTTGTCAATCTCACCGGCTTGCTGAAAACAAAGGATTAAACGTATCGAGTGGAAAATGGTGTTTGTTTGCAAAGAACAGTAAAAACAGAGATTGCAGTAGAATATATTCAGATGTAAAAGAATGGACCGGGGTCCACAGTTCACTAGAGGTGTCTCTCCAATAAGATAACTAACATGCTGGGTGAACAAATTACAGGCGGGCAATTGACAAATAAAGATTCAATACATATCAACGATGATTACTATGTGATTTAATCGGGGCATTACGACAAAGTACATAGACCGCTATCCAGACATGCATCTATGCCTAAATAATCCACCTTCGAGGTTATCATCCGAACCCCTTCCGGTATTAAGTTGTAAACAACGAGATAATTGCATTAAGTATGATGTGTAATGTAATCAACACAAATATCATTAGACAAAGCATCGATGTTTTATCCCTAGTAGCAACAGACATCCACAACCTTAGAACTTTTCGTCACATCGTCCCAGATTAAATGGAGGCATGAACCCACTATCGAGCATAAATACTCCCTCTTGGAGTTACAAGTATCAACTTGGCCAAAGCCTCTACTAGCAACGGAGAGCATGCAAGAACATAAACAACACATATATGATAGATTGATAATCAACTTAACATAATATTCTATATTCATCGGATCCCGCCAAACACAACATGTAGCATTACAAATAGATGATCTTGATCATGTTAGGCAGCTCACAAGATCTAAACAATGATAGCACAAGCGGAGAAGACAACCATCTAGCTACTGCTATGGACCCATAGTCCAGGGATGAACTACTCACGCATCAATCCGGAGGCGGGCATGATGATGTAGAGCCCCTCCGGTGATGATTCCCCTCTCGGCAGGGTGCCGGGAGGCGATCTCCTGAATCCCCGAGATGGGATTCGCGACGGCGGCGTCTCTGGAAGGTTTTCCGTATCGTGGCTCTCGGTACAGGGGGTTTCGCGACGAAGGCTATTTGTAGGCGGAAGGGTAGGTCAGGGGGCATCACGAGGGGCCCACACAACAGGCCAGCGCGGCCAGGGCTTGGGTCGCGCCGCCCTGATGTGTCGCCACCTCGTGGCCCCAGTTCGTCTCCCTTTCGGTCTTCTGGAAGCTTCGTGTAAAAATAGGCCCCTGGGCGTTGATTTCGTCCAATTCCGAGAATATTTCCATACTAGGATTTCTGAAACCAAAAACAGCAGAAAACAGCAACTGGCACTTTGGCATCTTGTTAATAGGTTAGTGCCGAAAAATGTATAATAATGCTGTAAAGTATGTATAAAACATTCAAGTATTATAATAAAAGTAGCATGGAATATAAGAAATTATAGATACGTTTGAGACGTATCAAGCATCCCCAAGCTTAGTTCCTACTCGCCCTCGAGTAGGTAAACGATAACACAAATAATTTCTGAAGTGACATGCTACCAACATAATCTTGATCAACATTATTGTAAAGCATATGAGATGAATGGAGTGATCTGAACAAAAGATTGCTGACAAAGATAATGACTAAACAAATGAATCATATAGCAAAACTTTTCATGAATAGTACTTTCAAACAAGTATCAATAAGACTTGCATAAGAGCTAACTCATAAGCAATAAATCCTAAGTAGAATGAATTGAAACAACACAAAGGATGATTAAGTTTCAGCGAATGCTTTCAACTTGTAACATGTATATCTCATGGATATTTGTCAACATAGAGTAATATAATAGGTGCAATAAATAAACATGTAAGAATCAATGCACACAGTTAACACAAGTGTTTGCTTCTAAGATAGAAAGAAGTGGGTAAACTGACTCAACATAAAGTAAAAGAATGGCCCTTCGCAGAGGGAAGCATTGATTACTATTTTTGTGCTAGAGATTTTTTTTTGAAAACATAGAAACAATTTTGTCAACGGTAGTAATAATTCATACACTACTAGGAAAAGGCCTAGCCGTAAGACTGCCAGCAGTGGCGCACCATGTCTGCCGTGCGCCACTACTACTTAACAGTGGCGCACCACGATACGGTGGGCCACTGTTACAAAAGTAGTAGTGGCGCACCCTGATCTAGGTGCGCCATAACAAAGTGCTGACAGGAGGCCAGCTCCTCCCCCAACCTAGTAGTGGCGCACGTCTTCGTGGTGCGACACTGCTTAGTTTCTTACCTATGGCGCACGTTGTGGTGGTGCGCCACTGCTAGGAGGTGTCCAGAGCCCCTTTAGAGGTGATAGGTTTAGCAATGGCGCACTGCAGTGGTGCGCCACTGCTAAATAGCTTACCTATGGCGCATGGTTTGGTGGTGCGCCACTGCTAGGAGGTGGCCAGAGAGCCCCTTTAGAGATGAGAGGCTTAGCGGTGGCGCATTGCATTGGTGCGCCATCTGCTACATAGCTTACCTATGGCGCATGGCATGAGGTGCGCCACGGCTAGGAGGTGGCCGGGACCCCTTTAGTGGTAAGAGGCTTAGTAGTGGCGCACCGGCCGGAAGTGCGCCATTGCTATGGCACCTAGCGGTGGCGCACGACTAGGTGGTGCGCCACTCGCTAACTCGGGACCATTTCACGCTTTTCACCCACCACTCACATGTGCCACCCACTTTCCCCAAACACTCTTCCACCACCACCTCCCACCAAATCTGGATCTGGTCGTGTTGCCCCTCCTTCCCACCTCATTTTCACCTCTTCATTCACCAAAATTAAGTTGGTAAACTTAATTTTCTTCATAGGTAAGTAATGGTGAAGCTCTCTTAGCTCAATACCCTACTCAATCTCAACTTTTTACCTCATCCAACACTCTAGGTCTCGCCGTATCGGTAACTTTGTTGGTTTTATGCTTTGTGTGTGACCGGTTCCGATCGTCTTGCACACACACGTGTGTGTGCACATATGTTATGTGAAGCTCATGATCATGTGTTGTGCGCATGCGCGAAAAGCGTCTCACGTGCACATGTGTGTTGTATGCGAAGCCTCCACACATGTGTTGTATATGCAAAGCCTCCACACATGTGTTGCATGCATGTTTTTGTTTGCGGGGATTTGAAATGCGATGGAGTTGCCAATATTTTGCCGAAATGTTGATTCATTTCCGTTTCGGCGAATAGTGGGCATACTACGCATATACATATGTCCTATTTTTAGGGAAGGTCATGCCAAAATTTTCTTTTGGTATGCTAAGATATCCATTTTCTCTATACCCGCGAGCGACCATGGTCCGCATGATGAGCGAAGGCGTTGTGGCTAGGTTTTTGAAAGCTGCGACGGCCGAGATGATTAGAAATAACCAAAAGGAGATAAGATGTCCGTGTCGAAGATGCAAGCTGACGAGCCTTATGGACCCTAAAGCCGATATGGTACGGGACCACCTTCTCGTGCGTGGTTTCATGGATGGCTATCGGTGGGAAGGCGACGAAGATGATTATGAATTTGTCCATGGGATTTCAACAAGAAATAAGGAAGGTGGTGAGCAACATGTAGAAGTTCCCGGACATGATCAGGATGTAGAAGATCCCGGCCATGATCATGATCACAATGTAGGAGATCATGGACCCGATGATATGGAAGATCAAGATGGAGGACCCGATGATGAAGATCATGAAGATGAAGACGATGGACCATCGTCGATGGACTGGGTGCGAGGACCCTTATCTTCAAGAGCTGCTTCTCAAGCGGACGAGTAACGCAAGGGATGCCGCCCGAGAGAAAGCCAAGATGGATCAACCGGAGGTAGACGCGGTTACTCCATTGTATGAAGGATGCAGGCCGGAGGATACCCGCTCTGAAAGTAACGCTCATGGCTGCGCAGATGAAGGTAAAGCACAAAATGACCGACACATCCTTCAACGACAACATGTCATTACGGCACGAACGTCTTCCCAAAGGTAACACGTGTCCGACTAGTATCGAGGAGGCCAAGAAAATCGTGTGTCCTCTGGATTTACCGCATGTGAAATATCATGTGTGCTTGAACGATTGCATCATTTATCGGAACGAGCACGCGGAGTGTACCATATGTCCGGAGTGCGGCGTCAGTCGGTACAAGAAGGGGAAGAAAGCTCCTCGGAAGGTGGTGTGGTACTTTCCGATCACTCCTCGTTTGCAGCGGTATTTCGCGGATCCTAAGCAAGCAAAGCTAATGCGCTGGCACGCGGAGATGAGGAAGGGAGAAGATGACGTTGATGATCCGAAGAAAAAGAAAAAGGACGGGATGTTGAGATACCCTTCGGATGCTAGCCAGTGGAATGCGTTGAACCTCGAGTACCCAGAATTTGGGGACGATCCTAGGAACATAAGGCTGGGCGCGAGCACCGATGGAGTCAATCCGTTTGGCAGCCAGAGCAGCACGCATAGCACATGGCCCGTGTTTGTGTGGATGTACAACCTCCCCCCTGGTTGTGCATGAAGAGGAAGTACATTCAAATGAGTATGCTAATTGAAGGGCCGAAACAACCAGGGAACGACATCAATCTGTATATGGGGCTTCTGAAAGAGGAGCTAGCCACGCTATGGGACGCGCCTGCCAATACGTGGGACGCCGCCGCGGAAGAATATTTCCCTATGAGAGCCGCGCCGCTCACGACGGTGCACGACTTTCTCGGTTACGGATATGTCGCGGGGCAGGTGGTCCACGGATTCAATGCATGCGTCGGGTGCATGGATGACACAACGTACCGCCAGCTAGATAGAGATCCGGGGTCCTCGAAAACGGTGTTCATGGGACATCGAAGGTGGCTTCGCGACGAAGACCCATGGAGGAAACGCAAGGATCTGTTCGATGGTCAAGACGAACCCCGAAGACGGCCACGTACGAGAAGCGGCGAGCAAATAGACGAGCTATTGAAAAATTGGAAAGAGTGCCCACCGCCGGGAAGAAGCGAAAGGCGCCGGAGCCGCTGCTCAAGGTATGGAAGACGAGGTCTGTTTTCCGGGACTTGCCGTCTTGGAAGATCTTACGTGTGCCTCACAGCCTTGATGTCATGCACATCACGAAGAACGTGTGCGAGAGTCTGCTTGGTACCCTCCTCAACATGCCAGAGAGGACCAAAGATGGGCCGAAAGCAAGGTACGACTTGCTATCAATTGGGATCAGGGAGGAGCTTCACGCGGGACGCCCTAATGATGATGATGATGATGATGATGATAATGACGATGATGAGGCGGAGGACACGCAAAGTCGTCGCAAGGGCAAAAAGGCCAAGAAGATCGAATATTACTGCCCCCGCGTGCTTCACTCTAAGTCGAAGGAGATCGAGCAGTTTTTCGACTCGTCTCCTAGGAGTAAAACTTCCCTACGGGTACGCGGGGAAGATAAGCAGGTACCTAGACAAAGCGAAGCGAGAGGTTCAGCGGGATGAAGTCTCACGACCGTCACGTGCTCGATGACGCAAATACTTCCGGTTGCAATCCGTGGGATCATGGACGCGCACGTCCGTGAAACGCTTTATGGCCTATGCAACTTTTTCGACGTCATCTCTCGGAAGTCCGTTGGCGTGAGGCAACTTAGAAGGCTACGAGGAAGAGATCGTGGTGATACTGTGCGAGCTTGAGATGTACTTCCCGCCCGCTTTCTTCGACGTTATGGTGCATCTGCTGGTACATATCGTGGAGGATATCATCCAAGCCGGGGCCGACGTTCCCGCACGGCATGATGCCGTTCGAAAGGATGAATGGTGTCATCAAAGGGTACGTTCGCAACGGGGCACGTCCGGACGGAAGCATAGCCAAGGGCTTTCCGACCGAAGAGTGCATCTCCTTACGCACGAGTTATCTAGAAATCGAGAACCCCGTTGGCCTGCCCGTAAACGGGCATCTCGGGAAGCTCGCCGGATGGGGTCACCGCGACGGTAGCCGCGAAATGCATGTCGACTTCAAGGGTCGAATCGCCGACTTTGAAAGAGCAAACCTAGTCGCGCTACAACACATAGACGTGGTCGATCCTTGGGTGGTAGAGCACAAAACCTTCATCGCAAAGACGTACGGTGATCGGGGCCAACGAGAGGACGGACGGAGATATAATCAAAGAGCACAACTCAACCTTCACGCGGTGGTTCAAGGACAAGATGCTGACGTACCCTATAGACGAGGATTCTTCTGCGGAAGAAAAACTCATATTCGCCTTGTCACGGGCGCCGAACACAACTCTGATGACATTTCGGGCGTACGATATCAACGGCTACACATTCTACACCGAGGAAAAGGACATGAAGAGCGATTATCAGAACTCCGGGGTAACGATGGAGTCCTACACCGGTGACGTCAAGCGAGAGATACTACGGAAAGATCGAGGAGATGCGGGAGCTGAGCTACGCCGGAGAGAATGTGCCAATGTTCCGTGTCGGGTGGGCCAAGAACGTCATAAAAGAAGACCGGCATTTCACCACCATGGTTATACCCGAAGCCAAATGCAAGACGGCGGGCGCAAAGGTCACCGCGAAATATGAGCCATGGGTACTAGCTTCCCAAGTGGACCAATGCTTCTTCATTACCGACCCGCGAAGCCCAGCCGTGTTGTCGTGAGGAGAGGCAAAAGGAGCATCATCGGAATGGATGGAGCAGCCAACGAGCTAGACTTTGACCCAGTACGGCGATCCGAAGATGGAAGATGACGACGACGATGATGAAGAACCATACACAACAAGAAGAAGCGAGGACCACCCTACCTAAAGGCCGTCCATTCAAGAGAAGAAGTCTAGGAGTTCCGGGGCTAAATTATTCAACCGCGAGAAAGAAGGGCAAGAAGATTGTGAAAAGATAATTATGTATCATTTTCTTGTATGAATAATGGATGTCATATTGTTAATCTACACATTGTACCGATCAAAATAGACATATAATTTATATTTTTGGATATTTTCTAGATTCTATAGTATTTTAAATATTCTACATAATTATAATTATTTATGCCTTTTATTTTGGTGTATTATGCTACTTTGGATGTTTATTATAGTGTTAAATCAATTTAAAAAGAAAAGGAAAAAAATTGGGGCCGCCAGGGTTCGAACCTGGCCGGCAGGGTTTGGCACAAACCAACCAGGGACAGAGCCAGTGCGGTAGTAATCGGAATATGTCAATTCCCCACGCGTTTTGCTTTTGACCTAGACATAAAGTGGTAGTGGCGCACCCCTAGAGGTGCGCTATTGCTAAGCCTCAGAGTGGCGCACCACTAGAGGTGCGCTATTGCTAAGGGTGTCTGGGACTTAGCCAAAAATCCCCCGTCCCGACCACACGCATCCTCCATTCCCCATTCTTCCCCTCGATCCTCTCCGACGCCGGCGGCCGCCCCTCCCCCGAACGACGCGAGCGACCCCGGCGACGCCCTCCTCTCCTCGCCACCTCTCCGACGCCCTCACCACCCCGGCGACGCCCTCCTCTCCTTGCCACCCCGGCGACGCCCTCCTCTGCATCGTCACCGACGCCCCCTCAATCTTGATCTCCGGCGGCCAGATCCCCTCGATTTCCCTCCTGCCACCGGCGGGTGCCTCTCCTCTGCATCGTCACCGACGCCCCCTGCTCCTCCACATCGGCGCCACCACAACGGAACCCTGCTCCTCCACATCGGCGTCCTCGTGCTGCGAGCTCGTCGGCGTCCTCGTCTGCGACCTCGTCGGCGTCCTCGTCTGCGACCTCGTCGGCATCTTCGAGGGTGAGCGAAGCCTCCTGCCCCATCTCCCCTCTCCCCTGCCCTCTCCCCTGCTAGCAGTAGGTTCCTCTCCCCTCCCCTCTCCCCTCAGTAGGTTCTCTGTGAATTTGTTACTGCTAGGATTTGTTAGCAGTTTCATTTAGTTTAGGTGGCAGTAGCAAATTTAGGTTTAGGAAATTTAGGTTTAGCAAATTTGGTGATATAGAAATAGCTAGGATTTGTTACTGCTAGGATTTGTTAGCGAGTTTCATTTAGTTTAGGTGGCGTAGCAAATTTAGGTTTAGGAAATTTAGGTTTAGGTGGCGGTAGCTTATGTTCATCCATTGCTTAAGTTAATATATGCTCTTTCGAGGTTTCATGTAATTATAGGAATATGTTGTTGCATGAATGTTTGCATTCATGCTAGGTAACTCTTTATTTTTAGAGTTCAAAGCTTACTGGTGCTTGCTAGGTGTTGCTGCTGCTACTAGGTGCTTGCTAGTTGCTTCCTGGTGCTTGCTAGGTGTTGCTGCTGCTGGTGCTTGCTGCTGCTTGCTAGTGCTTCCTGGTGCTTGCTGCTGCTGCTAGGTTGTTAGGTTGTTATTAGTTGCTAGGTTGTTAGTTGCTAGGTTGATTGCTGCTGATGCTAGGTTGTTAGTTGCTAGGTTTAGGAAATTTAGGTTGATGGCTGCTGCTGCTAGGTCTTGCTTGCTTGCTAGATTTTTAATATTTCTGTTGCTCATGATGGATTTTTAATATTACTCGCTTGTTGCTGCTCATAATGAAAATTTGAATGCACCAACCAATTACCCAAAAATTCAAGATGAGGAGAAAGATGGTCAATATATTTCTCTGTTTAAGATATTTTACATTGATATATCAAGCGGTATTGAGTGAATATATGACTCTGTTGTGTAATAAATAACATTACATAAGGAAAATCCTGAATAGCTAATGATTATTGAACTTTATGAATGTCAAGATTAACCCTGTCAGCAATTATGTGAATTTCTTCTTTTAACAAGATTAAGTGGTGGAGGTGCTGCTGCTAGCATATTAGTGCTAGGTGCTGCTGCTAGCATGCATATTAGTGCTAGGTGCAGTTCTGCCATCATAGTAGCAACTGTAGCTCTTTTATTTTCAGAGTTCAAAGCTTACTAACTTTTTATTTTAAACATTTGCAAGGCTGAGACTTGAGCACCTAACCGCTACGCGCGCCTTGGAGCAGGAGCAGGAGAAGCACGCTGCTTGCCGCCATCACCGTCGCCGCAGGTGAGGCCCTTCTCCCCTCCCTCCCTCTTTGAACTAGTGTTGTGTCTGTATGAGCATCAGCACTCCTACTGCTGTTAAGCTAGAATGTAGAGAGTGAGAGAGCAGAGCTAGGTTGCTTGGTTGCTGCTGCAGCTGCTGCTAGGTTGCTTGTTGCTTGTTAGCTTGCTTGCTGCTGCTAGGTTGCTTATTGGGTATTTTTTGCTTGTTGCTGCTGCTAGGTTGTTAGCTTGCTTGCTAGTGCTAGGTTGTTAGGTTGCTGTTAGTTGCTAGGTTGTTAGTTGCTTGCTTGCTTAAAGTTTACTGACTTTTTATTTTGAACATTTGCAAGGCTGAGACTTGGAGCAGGAGCAGGACAAGCACGCCGCCGTCGCCCTCAACTGCTAACGCCGCTGCAGAAGACCGCCGCCGCATCCTCCAAGGTTGCTTGCTTGCTGTTGATGCATGCTGCTAGCTGCTGCTGCTTGCTTGCTTGTTGTTGCATGCTGCTAGCTGCTGCTAGCTTCTGCTTGCTTTTGCTGTTGATGCATGCTGCTAGCTGCTGCTAGCTTCGCTAGTTTGTTGCTTGGTGTGAATGTGGTGGTATCAACATTTACGTCGTGCACCTATATATTGTCATATTCTTGTGCGGGGATCGACTGAGTTGCCCATTATCGCCGAAATGTTGATTCATTTCCGTTTCGGCGAAAATGGGGCACTCATATGTCCATAAATTAGCATAGGTCATGCCCAATTTTTCCGTGAAATCTTGCGCTAATTTTATGCATTTTTTCCTACTTAGTTCGAACATGGCCAACAACGAAGAGGCCGGCGGCAGCGGTAGCAAGCCATTACTGGATGCTAACCGATGAAATGGAGGTGATGGAGTCACAACCTCGCCGCGACGACGGCGAGGATGATGGCACCGATCCGAGTACCGAGCGGATGATGCCGCCGAGGATGACACCACTGATGGTGCCGCCGAGGATGACACCACGGATGGTGCCGCCGAGGATGACACCGGCGCACCGAAGAAGCTACGGAGGGAGCGTCGCCCGAATGTGCTCAGCACCGTGAAGCGAGGCATTCACCGAAGTGAACGATAGTGGGCATCCAACGGCGCCCCTAATTTAGTCAAAGGGTACTACGCCCAACTCGGGTGCATCCTCCGGAGCACGGTCTCGATCAACACCGAGAACCTCGGGCATCCCGACCGAGCGAATTTGCGCACCCTCCTCTTCAAGAAGCTGCACGAACGATACGAGTTCCCGGTGGACTGCTCTGAAAAGCGTCTCATGCGGAACAAAGTGCACAATGCCGCCCTCACGAAGATGAGCACCGCCCTCGCTAGTTGGAGGAACCGAGTGAAGAAAATGATTAATAGTGGTGCGAGTTACGACAAGATCAAGGAGTCAAATCCCTCGATCACCGAGCAAGACTACGCTGATTTCAAGATCAAGTGCGAGAGCGAGTCAACGTCGGATTCTAGTCAGTGGGGGAAGGACATGCGAAAACTGAACTTAGGCACCCACAAACTAGGTCCTGGCGGTTTTAGGGTGGCGCAACCGAAATGGGACGCCGCGGATGAGGAGCGTGTGAAGAACGGCCTCGAGCCCCTCTTCTCGCAATACAAAAACAAGCAAACCAGGAACTTTCTCCTGGCCCGGTACCGTATTGACCCGAAAACAAAGGAGCTCACCACCACTCCGGAGGTGAAGGAGTTTGAGGCTCTTACGGTAAGGAATGCACCCGCTTAATTAGCTCCATTATGGTTGCATTCTTATTGATGAATCCAAATTTCTAAATGGTTCATGCATGTTCCTCCCGTAGGCTAAGGAGATCGCTGCGGAAAGTGAAAAGGAAGCTAGTAGCGGCGCGGGGTCCACGAGCTCCTCGCGAGTGTGCCCCTTGGGATAACCCTTTAAATAGGGCGTTGAATGCCCACAAGAAGAGGGATCCATTGAGTAAGCCGACGTCGGCCGGTCGTGTGGTCGGCGAAGGATGCTCTATGAAATGGTCGAGAATACTATAAGTCGGGGAAAAAGGAGAAAAAGGCCACCATCGATGAGAAGGAGGTCGCACATCTCAAGGCACAAGTTGCGCAGATCCCGACATTGGTCGAGGAGCAAGTGCGGCAACAAGTGCAACAAATCGTGGAGACCCAACAGAGGACGCAACGACAGCAAGTGGAGGACCAAGTGGGCACGACGCTTAGCTCCATCATCCCTACCTTGGTTGCCGGTCTTGACGAGTGGTATAGGGGAGGAAAAAAGGGGCCTCCCCCGGTTCCCAGTTTCACGGGCAGCAACTCCCACAGCGTGGAGCCATCGGTGAGTCCGCAGGCGGCAACAATGGTGTCTCCGGCGGCGCCAACATTGGTGGCTCCGGCGGCGCCAACCTTGGTGGCTCCGGCGGCGCCAACCTTGGTGTCTCCGCGGCGCCAACGTTGGTGTCTCCCGCGGCGCCATTACTTCAGCTCAATGCACCCGTCGCTGCGGATAATACGCCGCCCGGCACCGCGCCAACAAGCGGCCACTCCATCAGTTGCACGCCCGCCGCCGGCGGTGCCTCGACCTTAGCCGAGCTGGACGCCATCACGGTAACCAACCCTCGGCCAATGACTTCCATATCCTTGCCTTTGACTAGCTAGCCATCCCTAACGCCAACATGTTTTCCGCAGAGCTCCGCCGTCGACGTCCCATGCACTCTCCTGCACTTTGTGAACGGCGAGTTGATCGATGTTGCCAAGGCCACCATCGTTCAACCGAGCAACCGCCAGTTCCACGGTAGACCCATGCAACCCGACGTGTATAGGATTCAAGCTGGTTCGGGTGCTTAGCGGCTACGACGACGTGGTACCTCCCTTTCAACCCCATGGTGCCGACGAAGATGAGGTCCTTACCCTCCGGCATTGCTTCAATTGGTCCATGGTTTGGCCAAAGAGCCGGATTCGTTTGGGGGCGAGGGCACCACCCCACGAGACAACACCCCCAGCCCTGCCGGCGCCAAGCCATGGCAAGACCACCCCAACGGTGCCGCCATCGGCTGATGAGGACATGCGGGTGGCACAGGATGAGGACATGCGGATGGCACGGGATCCGAACGATGGTCCGTACGAGGACGATACGTTTGCCAACCTTGATCGCAACTTCGATTTTGGGGTGGACTACGATCTCGGTAGCCAACCCTCTCAAGCTGCCGCCGAGGGAAAACCTATTGCAACAAGCGGCGCCTATTCGGTTCTCGGGAGACGCCTCCGGCTGCCGACTTCACCGAGACTCAGCCGATAGCCGAGGTGAGAAGTGTTATCGGTCCTAACACATCGAAGAAGGCTTGCGCGAGAGGAGAATGCAGTCCCGAGTAAATACAAAGCCGAAGGGACGGAAAAGAAAGAAGAAGGAAGACAAGTACGCCGGCCAGCCGGCACCTATCCGTGCTCAGGACGGGCCACCAGTGCCCAAGAATATCGAGGCGAGGGTGCATGTGTCGGGTGAGCGGATGCTAATTAAAAGATTGTACGATGCTGCACCCGGTCCTATGCGATCTCTGGTTGACGGTATTCAGTTTATGGAGGAGCGGCGTATCAGGGAGAGAGATCATGGATACCCGGTGTATATTGCCAAGGTGCCCTCGGGCCATGGCTTTGTCGATAGTGGCTTCGCGGAGAAGATCTTCCTGCGGTATGATGACATCTTCGCCATGCTGAACAGGTTATCCGCTGCACTACACCTTCATTCGCCTATACTCGCTCAGCAAGGCGATGCGGATCATTAGACACAACATCCCGGACATCGCGATAGCCGACCCCTTCTACATGCGTGCCGTCCACTTGGCCACCGCCGGAGACCGGGCAGTCGCGAGTGGATACCTCAAAGACTTCTTTCTAGCGCACCAGAAGAAGTGTAACATCCTCCTGCCTGTATTTCCCGAGTAAGTCACCCCCTCACCGTACCGGTCTTAACTCGTGATTTATTTAGATTTCAATCGTCATGTTCTTAAACATTATGTCTTCTACGCAGAGACAAAACCTGCACACTCATCTCCATAACCCCGAAACATTCCGTGGCCACATACCTCGATGCGGACGGTAAGTCAACCACGGACTACACGAATGTCAAGGCCGTACTTGATGATGCTCTCAATGGCTACGTCAAAGCGAAAGGCAACATGCGGAGGCCAAATATTAGGTACGGGAAGCATGTGTTCAAGCACCAAACAAAGTTTCCCTGCGTCAAGAAGCCGCCTTCTAGTAACAAGGATGCCTACTACGCCCTCTATCACATGGATAAGTACATACGGGACCAGCAGCAGCTTACGCTACCTGAGCATCTCAGAGGCTGGGCCAACAAATTGGCGCGGGTCCCCGACGACGGCATCAAGCAAGACTTCTTCCGCATCCAAGTAGAGTTTTGTGAAATCATCCATCAAGATGTCGTTAGAAGCGCGGGGAGTTCTACGCCGGCCATCAGCCGTCAAACGGTGACATAGACACGATGCTCCAAATGCAGGGTGACGACTACCGCTCATGGATGTGCTTGAAGAAAGGCGGCGGTTTTATCCACGCTCCGAGTGGAAAGTCTTGATGTGCGAGCCTAGTTATGTAGTTGTGTGAACTAAAGACGTGATTGCATGTGTTGTAATAAACTTTATCCAGCACACTTTACTTGCTATTAATTACTAGTTCGGCTATGTTTGTGAACTTATATATATGGCTCTGTCGTTTTCCGCACTTGATTTGGTCGTTAATTTTGTTTGCATATGCCAATGATTAGAATGGTTGGTCATCCGTACACTTGGGGATGGCGTGAGCGAGCCTGGTGTGATGGCACAAATATCCATGTCTTGTGCATCCTACCTGGCCTCGCTAACGCCATCCCTAAATGTTAATATTTTGACCGACAAAGTATGAGGCATTCCATTTAGTTCATACTAGCTACTTATCTTCTTATTTGAGTTGGCACTTCTTAATTGCATTGGCCGATGATTAGAATGGTTGGTCACTTGTACACTCCGGGGTGTCGCTAGTGAGCCTGGTGTGATGGCACAAATATCAATCTCTTGTGCATCCTACCGGCCTCGCTAACGCCATCCCGGGATGTTCATATTTGTTTCGACCGACAAAGTATGAGGCCCTTGTCATTCTTCCATTTGCTTTCGCACCATTGGCCGATGATTAGAATGTTTGGTCACCTATACGCCGCAATATACTTTGTAGACGGGCCCCCCTTTCCCCGGCCGCCGTTCGTTGAACGAGTCCTTGACGAGACAACAACGCCGACATGTCTCTTCGGCGCAGAACCACGCCGGTCCAGCCGTCTCCCTTGTGGCCGTGTCTAATGGGCTCTGCGCTTTTCTCCATGGCCGGACCACGATTGGACTCATCGGGAAATGCGATAATCACCATCACCACTATCGTCGGAGTCCACAGGTGTAGAGTACTTTGCGGCGGATGCCGCTTTTCTTCTCTCGCCGTCCCGTGAACGAGTCCTTGATGCAAAGACCGTGCCGGCCTGCGGGCAGGCCGGCACGGTCTTTGCATCAAAGACTCGTTCAGCGCACGGCAAGGGAAGAAAAGTGGCATCTGCTACAAGCTACTATGCTCCTGTGGAGTGCAGTGATAGTGTTGATGGCGATTATCATTATTCCCCCGGTGAGTCCAATCGTGGTCCGGCCATGCGAAGAGCGCGAGGAGACGCGGCCGAAGGGACGCGGGCTGGGTCTGCCGTGGTTCTGCGCCGGAGAGGCAGATCAGCGTTGTTGTGTCGTTGAGGACCCGTTCACGGAACGGCGGCCGGCGAAAAGAGGCCCTTCTGCAAAGTTATCACTGCGGTGTATACTGCAACTATGGTTTCTGACCATAGTATTTGTGTTGACCAATAATGTATGAGGCCCTTGTCATTCTTCCATTTGCTTTGGTATCTCAAAATGCCGATGATTAGAATGTTCGGTCAACTGTACACTCCGTGGTGACGTAAGTGAGCCTGGTGTGATGGCACAAATAACAATCTCTTGTCCATCCTACCTGGCCTCACTTACGCCATCACGGAATGTTAATATTTGTTCCGACCAGCAAAATATGAGGCATTCCATTTAGTTCATACTAGCTACTTGTCTCTTATTTGAATTGGTACTTCTTAATTGCATTGGCCGATGATTATAATGGTTGGTCAACTCTCTGGGAAGGGGCAAGTGAACCTGGTGCGATGACACAAGTATCAATCTCTTGTGCATCCTACTTGGTTTCACTTACCCCTTCTCGGAATGTTAATATTTGTTCCGACCAACAATGTATGAGGCATATGCTATTTAGTTGATACCACTTGGCTCTTTCTTCCATTTTAGTGCCGATGATTAGAATGTTCGGTCAGCTGTACACTCCGGGGTGTCGCTAGTGAGCCTGGTGTGATGGCACAAATATCAATCTCTTGTGCATCCTACCTGGCCTCACTAACGCCATCCCGGGATGTTCATATTTGTTTCGACCGACAAAGTATGAGGCCCTTGTCATTCTTCCATTTGCTTTGGTATCTCAAAATGCCGATGATTAGAATGTTTGGTCACCTATACACTTGGGGGAGGGGTCGGTGAACCTGGTGCAATGACACAAGTATCAATCTCTTGTGCATCCTACTTGGTTTCATCGACCCCTTCCCTAAATGTTGATATTTGTTCCGACCAACAATGTATGAGGCATGCCTTTTAGTTCATACTACTTGGATCGTTTTTGAGTTTGCTCTTATTCGTTGCAAACATCTATGAGCGTGCACTAATGTTTCTTTGGCTTGTTCATATATGTGCAGATATGACGTGGTATGTCGTGTACAAGGGCAAGGTTCCCGGAGTCTACAACGGCTGGGAGGAGTGTCGGAGACAGGTTCACCGTTTTAGCGGTAACAGCTACAAAGGGTACACCACTAGAGCGGAGGCCGAAGACAGATACGCACGCTATCTGGCGGGAGAGAGGACGGAGCGGAGGAGGAACCGGATGAAGACCACTTTCATCGGGACGGTGATAGTAGTGACTCTAGCTCTCTTCTATGTGATGCTAGTTTAGATGATCGACCTTGTGTAACCGCCACTAGCTCATTTGTGACTTGTAACACCGTAACACTTGTCTAATATTCGAAATCTTGTGAATCATGGAGGCTAATGTGAAGGACTATGTATTGATGTATTGTGCTTGTTGTTCATATGTGTTATATATCCTGTATTTGTGCTTGTTATACTGTTCTATATAACCTGTACAAATACCATCCAGAAATGCAAAAAAAACGAAATCCTAGCGGTGGCGCATCTGGTGGACCATGAGTGGCGCACGGCCACAAAGTAGCGAGTGGCGCACTACTCGCGGAAGCTGTGGCGCACTACTGAATGATCCCCTTCGAATGTAGCTGTGGCGCACCAAAGCTGCTAGCAATGGCGCACCTCTGATATACAGTAGTGGCGCACGTCGACAACCAGCAATAGCGCACCAGCTCGAGGTAACAGTGGCGCACCCCAGGAGGCAGTAGTGGCGCACCAACAACAGGCAGTAGTGGCGCACTGCTGCTCAACAACAGTGGCGCACCCCTTTGGGGTAATAGTGGCGCACCACTAGTCATTTCAATGGCGCACACTGTAGTGCGCCACTGTTACTTAGGTTAGTTGTGGCGCACCAGTAGTGCGCCACTACTAAAAGTTAGCAGTGGCGTGATAGTAGTGGCGCACCAGCAGTGCGCCACTGAAGGGGAAGAGTGGTGCGCCACTAAAGAGCTTTTTTCTAGTAGTGATATGTGCTATGCATAATACTTCCTACAAGTTGCATGTCTCCCTATTTGCAACACTCTTCTTCTTCTGCAGCTGCTTATTCTGTACTCCTTTTGCTCTAGCAGCACCATCACCATCTGAACTTTGATTATTCTGAGGGAATTCTTCAGCAGAATGTGCTATCCATTTGTTGGACTGGAACCCAAATTGCCGAGGAGGGAATTGGGGATAAGCACCCTGGAAAGCCCAAGGAGGGAATCCCACCAGGAACAAAACCATATGGTTGCGGAGGGAAAGGAAACCCACCTTGATTCTGCTGGAAATCCTGAAACTGTTGTTGCTGTTGTTGAGGATTCTGCTGAAACTGCTGGTTCTGCCTATTCCAATTATCCCCTTTTCCTCCACCAGAACCTCTCCCTATGTTCCTACCACCATGTCCACGGTCGGCCATGACTTCTTCTTCAAGCTCTAGATCTATCACCTCAGTTTCTTCAACCCCTAGGTAGCATATCACTGGTCTATCTGGTGGTAATGGTGGCGGAGGAGGAGGCTACGAACCCTAGCAGCCGACTTGGGATTTATATTTCCCTCCCCTCTCGGTGCTGGCTTGTCCAGATGCTGAGGAATATGCCCAAGTTGCTCAAAAAGCAGCTCCACCTCCTTTTCCTCCATGCCACGACCGGTCCATGGCACCCACCAACCCTTGATCCGGCCCGCAGCGCCATGGATGGGCAACTGTCATCCTCACCCACCCCCATGTCAACCTTATTCCCGCCAAAACCTTGGCGAGCAGCTCCTACAAGGCCTCTGACTCCACGAGCTCTTCCACTGTGAAACCCAACAGCTGAGCATGATGACTTAGGACCAGCAGCATCGAGGCCGCCTTCAGGTCCCTGCCTGAGAGCCCAGTTGGCTTGGCCAGCTTGTTCCACATAGGCGGCAACAACGCATTAGCTCTCTGCACCGCCTGTGAGAACGGGGACGAAGCTCTCCTCAGAGGACCTCTCCGCCTCGGCATCTTCTACTTGTCCCCAACAACGCTCTACGCCGTATCGCTCTAGATCCCGCAGGATCAAGTCCCTTACCTTGGCAGTCTTTGGACTAGGTTTTCGCCCCTGAATCAGCGCCTGCAGCGCCATTATCACCACCGCGGGCGCACGAGACTCCGGCATCGCTTGGCCCGTCGATCCCCGCAGCTGCACCGAGGTTGACGACCTCGGAATCAAGGGTGATTGGCCCAAAAGAGCCAGCGCAAAAGCTGAAGCATCTGCGCCTAGTCGATGAAGCTGCTCCTTCCTCGGACGCCTTGCCGTGCGTCTGCCTCGGCCTCTCCATTTCCGATCCAAAATCCACACCCGTAGCGCCTTCACAAGGTCCCATCTCCTCCACCCCAACTCCGGCACCAAACTCCTCCCAGTGCGACCTCTCCCCAACCTCTTCTCCCTCCTCATCCGCACAGAACGCCATCGTCAGCCTTCGATTTGCCCGGGATTTTGGGAGGAACCTAGCTATCGGCGGAGAGTGCGAGGTGGGTGAGCTCGGTGCTGTACTGGAGGCAAGTGGCGAGAGGAGATGCTCGCGCGACGCGTGGAGGAGCACTCCACTCCGCCCTGGCCCGCCATGGACGAGAATCGAGGAGATCCTACCATGAAAATTACCTCGGGTCAGACGCGCGATGGAATCGTACGGAAATTGCGAGAGGCGCGACATCCTGAGGAAGTTCCCTCGTTCCACACAATTTTTCTGTGACTTTCTTGGGTGGACGTAGTGAAGCTTTTGTTTGGTGTTTTATTAGTTGTAGATGAAAACATATAAAAAAAGTAGTGTATGTATATGAATCCAGATAGAGGGATGAAATTGCATACTAAAACAACAAGGTACTCAATTAGGTGAGGACATCACTGGTGTCCGTATTCTTACTGTTGAAACATTTGGAAAGCCAGTACAGAAGGCGTCGCGTGACACAATAATTATTAGGTTATTGGAGGGAATGAAGGACACTCGTAGCGGTAGTAATCTTCAAGAGATTATTAGGCTGTGTACACACCAAGCGCGTGGAGAAAAGAACCAGCGCGCCCAAAGAAGGCCGCGACATTTCCACCTTCGGTACTAGGCAAGGTGAACTCAACGCCCGTGTCCTTTCCCTTTCCCAGAGTCTCATATGTGGTCAGGTTGGTGACAAAGGTAAGCGAGGTCACGGCCACTTTTCCTTGAAAGTAATTGGTTGTTCCATCAACCCTGATCAGGGTCTCTGCAGGAGCAAACGTGATCTGCAAAGAATGAATGATTAAAACCTCAAATAGCTAGTAGCTAAATTACTGCCCAAGGAGCTGAGGGAGGATTATTGCACACTCACCGTTTTCTCGTCTCCGCCTTTACCACCCCATGGACCCGATGTTTGCTTCTTACCAGCGTTATCGGTGTAGGTGAACGCAATCGAATCGATTGTTTCGCCGCTTTTGATTGTCACACTCTCTAGACGCTGGGGTGCCTCTTTGACGTCAAACTCATCCCCTCCATCCCCGCCCACGGCAGGCACATCCTTATGTGCAGACTTTTGTATACAAGATCAAATTAACGACATGAGTGATTACAAAAAAATGTGGTGACATGTTATCCTGTATATATAATTAGGGCAGTTTTGTAGACTGACCGGTGGTGGCATGTTCTGGCACAGCACACGGATATTAAGCTCCCTCACAATCGTACCGTTGCTGTTCTGGAGTACTTTGTATTTCACCGCACCATGTGCGTACGAAAACTCTCCGCTTCCACCAACGATTGCCCATTCGTCGTCATCGCTATCTATGAAGCTTCCGAGAATCTTAAGGCTGGACCCCTTAAACCTGAATAATAATCGATGAAGGTAATAGAAACAAAATAATACTCCCTCCATCTATCTCCATCTATAAATAGATGTATGGAATTTATCTAAATCTGAATATATCTAAACACTAAATTGCGTATAGATACATTCATATTTAAACAAATTTAAGACGTCTATCAGAGGTAGTTATAGCAACCGTAAAATTAAGATACATGCAGTGAAAAAAATGCACATTTATGTGGGATGGTATTTCCTTCACAAGGCGCAAGGCCAAACATGTGGCATATTAGGCTATAAGAAAAGGCATGTTGCCCTTTGAGCCGTGTCTAGTTAGAGCATCTCCACTCTGCCCCCCAGCACCCCCTCCCCAGGTCGAAATTTAGCGCTGGATCTATTAATTTTTCCTAGTCGCGTCTCCAGAAGCTTAATTTTCGTCGGATTGGGCCAAAATTACATCCGGCGATGGCAGGCTGAACCCAAGGCGTCGGGGAGCACCTGTGACCACCAGATGGAGGCGAAAAGGGCGTGGGACCGGCCTGTCGGTGACACAAGGTGGATTTCCCTCCACTTTTTCACCTTCCCTCCATTTCTTGCCACCATATCCCCCGACCACGGTGTTTTCCCCCAAGACCCCGCCATTTCCCCCAAGCTCCACACCATGGTGCCCAAAAAGTTTGTCGGCCCTCGCGCGACCATCGCCGTCGCCGTCAAACCCAAGCAGCGCAAGCTGCGGAAGCAGAAGCAGAAGATGGACGACATGAGCAACGCCGAGTGGGACATGGACGTCCACCGTAGGAGGGCCGAAACCCAAGGCCGGAAGGAAAAACCGCCGAAGCTCAATCTTAGGCAAGCCGATGAGGCGGCGCAGGCGGAGGAAGAAGCGGCGACGGTAACCGACAGGACGTTGCGTTGGCAAGGGCGCAGATCGGCCTCCCGCCGATCTACGTCGGCCAGTATCCACGGGTGGAATATGGGATTGGGCTCTACGGCCGACTTCTCACCTTCTTCTTCGGCCATGTTCCAGAAACCCTACGGCCACTTGACGCCGCTCTCGAGGTTGTCCTTACCACTGTCGTTGGACCACGAGGGCTTCGCCGCGCGCGGCGTCCTGGACGAGCTCATATTTTCGGACTCTCCGACCGTCCACCGGGGCCCTCTGCCCTTCGGGTCAAGCATGGGGGCAAGCTTGTCCTACCCACACAGCGGGAGAGCGCTCGCTGGAATGCAAGGCGACTCAGTCATGCACGACATCATCGCGTCAGGCTCTGCGGCGGGCGCAGGCTACTACATTGGTTGTGGCACCGACGCTGAGCACGGGGTAGACGACACGCATGACCGTGGCGCCGGCGAAGAAGAGGACCCTGAGGTGAGGAGGTCGATCCGGCGAAGGCGCCAACGGTGACCAAGGCCAAGGGTAAGGGGAAGAACAAGACGGCTCCCTCGACGCCCATCGAGGTACGTGTCTAATGCACAACCAGTGAGGACGAATGGTTGGCCGAGGCGTGGAAGGATATCAGCATTGGCACCGTGATTGGCGCCAACCAGTATTCGGAGACCTACTGGTCGCGGGTGAAGACATCATTCGACAAGCAGAAGTTCATCGACCCCTACTTCCGGCCAATACACGTGGACCGCGGCTCCAAGGCCATGGGAAACCACTGGGGCATCGTTCAGGATGCTTCCAGCAAGTGGCATGGCATACAAGACGAGATCGAATGCCGTCCGGAGAGCGGCGCTGGCATGGATCGGAAGGTACGCCGTTATACTGGACTAGTTCGGCCCGAAGGTCTTGTTGCCGACGAGTTTCGTCCTGTTTTTGCAGATGGTTTAGACGTACGAGATGTAGTGGGATGACAACAAGAACGTCGAGTTCAAGTTCCTCCATATTTTCACTCGCACCGAGACCTGCAAGAAGTGGGCCGACAAGTGTGTGGCGCTCGCCAAGGGCGGGCGTGTACAACCCAATGGCGCCAGTGCCTGGCGCGGTGGAAGGCCGCCTGGAACTCGACCAGAAGGCAGCCAAGGCGGCGAAGCTCATGGGCTGGCCGACCGATCGTCTTCAGGCTTGCTTGGAGAAGTGCATGACCGACGCCAGGACGCACTCCGTAGCGCGAGCCAGAAGTTCGACGCGAGCTGGAAGATGATGTTGAAGAACCAGAGCGTGCGGATCGACCTGCTCAAGGCCACCACCACGGCAAATAAGAGGAACACGGACTGGGCGTTGCTCTTGGCAGCAAACCCAGAGGTCATGGACGAGAAGGTGCAAGCGTGGTATGTGGCGCAGCGTGACATCATTCTCAACCAGCTCGTGGAGGGCGAACCGGCCGCCGCTGCTTCCTCGCCCACGCCCACGCTGATCTCTACCCCGGATACCTCCACACCAAGCACTGTCGCAACGCCATCGCCACCGGAGGAGGATCCCGTCATCGTTCGTCATCGCCGATGATGAGCCCACCGTGGCAAACGCAGAGGAGATCGCCGCCATCGATGATGACCCCGTCTTCTCGCTGGAGGAGGCTGAGGCGACTGCTATTTAATCGCTGTGTTTGTAATATGATCGCTAAACTTCTACCTCTTTTTGTGGGCGACGATCGCCAAGCTTGTGGGAGACGATCGCCAAGCTTGTGGGCGATGATCGGCAAACTTCTAGCCTATTTTTGTAGCGGGTAGGCCAACTTTCAAATATATCGCCGCTTTCGCCGGGTTGCCCTGGGCTCGCCGCCGGGTAACTGTGCCTCCCCAGACCGAAAGTTTCATCGTCCGACGCTAAATAGCGGCAGATTTCGGTCTGGGGAGTGCCAACGAGTGGAAATGCTCCTAGGATTGATTCCACTTTGTGATAGTGAGAGGTGAACCATATACCCATAAAAATAATATATCTTATATCTTACTACTCCGTATTATGCATGTTAGCAACATAGCACTATCTTATAATCAACACCTGATTATACTATTAAATTTGCTCTTAGAATTGATTCCTAGGGGAAAGATTCATTTGTTATTTGGATAGGTTAGGCAAGAGGCTGAATTGCGCTAGGTTACAACTCAAGTCACGTGTAAGGCTTCTGCTACTTAAAGAGGCAGCCACGGCTGGCTTAGAGGCAATCAATAAAGAATCATCATATTTCCTAATCTCAGCTATCTCTTCTAACTCGTTACCCTTCTCCCCAATAGCCAACGGCATGGCTCCCACCGGCCGGCGATTCATCGGCCGAAGAGCACATCCTAGGCACGATATAAACCTCAAATCCAAGAACCATAACGTACTCCCTGGTCACAAACCGGACAATATAAATCCAGAGCTATATATGTCCTCAATCGAACAACAAAGAAGTTAGAGAAAATTGGCATATATTGAGATGTAATTAACAAAAAAAGTGTAGAAGTGAAACCTCTCATCGGTGAAGTTAATGTTGGTGCAGATGAAATAACGAATGGCCGATAGTTCGGACCCAAGGGCCATGCCCTGCGCGCGCGCGACGATCTTCGACGTGGGGCTTTGAGCATCATGTATGGTCCAGTCAAGCGCAGTGATGTTACCGAAAGCATTGGGAGCTCCAGAAACCAGCAGCACCCTCTGGTTGTTGTTTCCTGGCTGGAAGTACTGGTACATGTACAGCTTGAAGGTATGCTCGGTCTGCTCTATCTGCTGGGTAACACGGGAGCGCTGGTAGTAGGAAGGGTTCGCTTGTGCGGTGGCCATGGTTGCTAGCTAGCTACAACAAAAATGGGGAAGCTTATGCTGTGGAGTTGATGGTCTTGAACGGGAGGGCCAATTTATAGTGAGTTGCAAAGGTTGCCATAGTTCCTACTCACATGGCCCTACTACTTTTTTTTAACAAGGATAGGGTCCAAAGACCCCCTGAACTGTAGGGGCTTTTCTGCATTTTGGGCCCTACTACTACATCGGATGCTTCCTTCAAACAGCCCTATATATTGTTTCTTTTTTGTACCACCAATGTCAACATATACAACGCCATGTTGCTTCAGATCTCATTTGTCAGAGGGACTACAACTACCAAGACACCCCATACCTTGTCGGTCAATTACACCCTACACATACTACACATACGACCACACAAATTAATGGTAACTATAAAACATTTAGAAACTAGCTAGCACTAGGAAAAACCCTATAGGGGACGCTCATTGGCAGCGCACAAGTTTAAATGCACGCGACTGGTATTACTAGCAGCCATTAGGGCATTTCCAACGGGCCGATGCATTTCAGACGCTTAAATTATCCGCGCGCGTCCGTTTGCGTCGGCCCGCGGATGTTGAAATGGTCGATAAGTTTAAATTTTCTGTTTGCGTCGAAAGGCAACCCAAGCGGCCCGACATATTTCGTCCAGTGAGGCTGGCATGTGAAGAGGAAGAGGAAGAGATTTCTATTCCTCTAGAATGAGAGTGATATCATAGATTTCTTGTAGACACGATTGAGATATTCACATTTCTAGGTAGAATTGATATTTTGAAATTAGTGCAACATGTTCGAACAAATTAAACATACAAACTGCGAAAAAATAAGTTCAAACTAACTTTTAAACTAGCTAGCTCTTGTTTGAAGGCCCCGCCTCATCATCCTCACGGAGGCGCTTCCTGCTCGTCACCTCCTGGGAAGAGGTACTGGCGGTCGACGCGTCCGATGAGCTTGAGTTCACCTCCGACGAGTGGTCATTGGGGTCTTCATCATCGTCCGTGAACGGAATGTTGCGCATGCGCCCTTGTCGGGGTCCTTGCCTCCTTCTTGGCCACCGCCGCCTCCTTTGCCTTCAGCCATGTCCACCTTGCATCTCGGGAAGCTAGAGCTGCTTGGTGTGGCAGCTCTATCCCACCAATGGCGCCATCTCGGCGGCTTCCTCACTATCGGTCTCCAATGTTAAAGATAGGTTGATCATGGCTTGAGATGAATGGCAGGACGGTTGGAGATCCTAAGCGCTATCGGTGTTAGACTCACATATACCGAAGAAGGCCGCGGTTGCTCTTCCGCGGCGTTCGGCGCTTCATTCCGGCGGTTCGTGCATCAATCGACGCGGTTTCCACTTCGGCGGTTGCCCTTCCAAGCAGTTGTTATGCTTACATTCCCGTCAGCTCGAGCCAGGGTCGCTACCAGGCAGGCCCGTAGGAGAAGCGAGCCAACGCTCGGCGTGACCGCGCAACGTCCGCGGAGACGCAAACGTGCCTCATATTTGCACCGCATTTGCGTCTCCGTGGAAGACCCGGACACTATGCGTCGCCCCACTAGAGCAGGGTGCAGGCGCATTTTTCGTATGTGCGGACGCAAACGGTCGCTCAACGTCTATTTGCGCCGCCTCGTTGGAGATGCCCTGAGCCAAAAACGCGCACGCGCCTGGCGTGTAATGGTACCGTAGCGGAGAGTAGCGCGCACAACTAGCATGTGCGCCCCTGATGTACTCGGGTCCAGAAAGTACCCGCAACATGCGCCAATGGGGAAAGCGACTGCTATCTCCATACCGGTCACGTGTGCCTTTGCGGAATATTTGCACATTTGCCACACTTTGCATTTTTTATTGCATATTTGCCCTATGACCACCACATGTCAGTGACACATGATGCGGCAAATATACAAAGTGCAAAAAAAGTGTGGCAAATGTGAAATTCCCCTATGCCTTTGCCCGCCCGCTACCAATATATTGAGACGGGTACGAATCAACCAAAATAATGGTCGTGTGCCTCATTTTGGGCAGGCTGCTACTATTGGCTTAGTAGTAGCTGTAAAACAAGGGATTGATTTGGGTACATCATTGTGTACAAGTACAATACAGAGAATGCAAATACGTACAGAAGCTAATTATACATTGAGTATAACACCCTCCCTCAGTCTTAACCATGCTCTAAAGATTTCAGCAGATGAAGATTGCGTCGACAACCCTCAAACTGAGGTAGTGGCAATGGCTTTGTGAAGATGTCAGCACGTTGATCCTTGAAAGGAATAAACTTGATTTGGAGTAGCTAGTGTGACATGTTCCCTAACAAAGTGATAGTCAACTTCGATGTATTTCGTTCGGGCATAACATACCAGGTTCGAAGAAAGATATGTAGCGCCGATGTTATCACACCAAAGAACATGTAGCTGATCCTGAGAGACCCTAGCTCTTGAAGCAAAGACTGAATCCAAATGAGCTCAGCTGTGGCATTGGCCACTGCTTTGTACTCAACTTCAATACTACTACGAGATATTATTGCTTTTTGCGAGCACTCCAGAAGATCAGATTAGGTCCAATGAAGACCGCATATTCCATGTGGATCGCCTGTCATCTGAACTACCAGTCCAGTCCGCATCGAGAATGCAGAAAGAACCCCTAAAGTTGCGGGCTGAAGATACAAACCATAAGTGGTTGTGTAACGGATATAGCGCAGAATGCACTTAACAACAGTCCAATGAGACTCGCGAGGTGCATGGAGATACTGACAAACATGGTTTACTGCATAGGAAATATCAGAACACGTGATTGTCAAATACTTTGGACCACCAACAATACTGCACTACTCAGTGACATTATCACCAGAGAGAAGATCACCATCAACATCAGACTGTTTATCAGTAGCAAACATAGGAGTAGTGGTTGTCTTTCACTTGAGCATGCGTGGGTAAATTCAGAGAATATTTTTGTCGAGTAAGCATCAATCCAACTGCTGTGTGGGCAACCTCCAGACCAAAGAAGAAATGTAGTTTCCCTAGATTGATAGCGAAATCACCACTCAAGGTGGACACCTGGCGATCAGCAGCAGAAACAGACAAACTGACAACTATGATGTCATCAACATACACTGGCAAATACATATATAGTGACCTATGGTCACTGAAGGAGAAACAGTAACGTGTCAGCTGTAGATGGGATAAACCCATAAGCATGAAGAGCAGAACCAAGACGTGCATGCCACGCACGAGGAGCCCACTTAAGACCATAAAGAGCCTTGACAAGGCGGCACAAATGATCAGGACAAGCTGGATCAACAAAACCAGGGGGTTGTCGCATATATACCTCTTCTTCCAAGACTCCGTGGAGAAATGCATTCTACACATCCAACTACCAGAGAGACCAACCTCGAGCAATGGCTAGTGAGAGCATGATGGGAATAGTGGTTGGCTTGACTAAAGGACTAAATGTGTCCTCATAATCAAGGCCATAGATTTGTTTGAAGCCTTTGGCAACCAGCCTGGCCTTGTACTTTTCAATGGAACCATAAACATGTCGCTTGACCTTGAAAACCCACTTATAGTCAATGATATTGGCACCAGGCTTCAGAGGAACCAAACACCATGTATCATTCTTGAGAAGAGCCTTCTATTCCTGATTCATAGCAGTACACCAGTGCGAAATACTCATGGCAGCCAAAAAATGTCTAGGTTCGACAGCGAGGTCAGCCTCAGCATGTGCCAAACAGGCCGCGAGCAATGAAACCGTGCCATCGGTACGTTCATGCGGACATAAAATTCCACTTATGATGTGGGTATGAGGACGCAACAATGCAGGAACAGGTGACAACATCGGTGAGGATGATGTCGACATAGAGTTTGATGAAGAAGCAGTAGCATGTTCTTCATCAGGAGAAAGCAAAAACCATGCATTGTTGGGCATGCGACAATGCGGCTGGACGTGAGCTGGGAGCAGGAGAGCTCGGCCCAGAAGGAGGCGGTGACTAGGTAGACACCGGCCCAGGTGGTGACTGGGTAGACATCGGTCCAAAGCACATGTGATGGCGCTGGTGGTGGACTGCCAGGCGAGGGCCCAGCTGAGGGCGTGCGTGAGGTAGTGGGCTCGATCTGTACCGAGCCATGCATGGGTGATGTGGCCAGTTGTTGGGCTGAACATAATCTTGGTGCTGGAGTGTGATGGTGCAACGTAGGTCCGTGATCATACGATCGTGCATGAGGCATGCACACATGGCGATCAACATCCGATGTTCCGGGGCAATCCTCCTGGCTGGGCGATGACGGAGCAGTACCAGAATAGGTTGCTGGTTCGCTACACTCAAGAAGCTGCAACTGGGCACCTCGACCAAGTCATGCACCATGGTTAGACAACAAAGCAGGTGAATGTGCAACATCTACAAGTTGATCGGGCAACATAGGATATGAATGCAAGGATGGTGCGGGTACGGTGACATGCACTGGGAGTGTAGAAAAGGAAAAAAATATGCCCATCAAAGACAGCATCTCGTGAGATATACACACTATTTGACAGGACATGAAGGCATTTATATCCTTTATGAATAGAACTGTGCCCAAGAAAAACACATACTTTGGATTGATACTCAAGTTTGCGACTATTGTAGGGACGGAAATGCGGCCAACATACACAACCAAACACTTTTAGAAAGGTATAGTCTGGAGTTTCATGAAGCACGAGTTTCTAGTGGAGTTTTCACGTTGACGAGACGTGTAGGAAGCCTATTAATAAGAAAATAGGATGTAGTGTAAGCGTTACTCTGAAAACGGAACGGTACAAATGCATGAGCTAGCAAGGTTAACCGAGTTTCAAATATATGATGATGCTTACGTTCAGCGGTGTCATTCTGCTGATGTGTATGTGGACAAGACATATGATGTGAAATCCCAAGTTTCTCAAAGAAAGTATTAAGATTGCAGTACTCACCCCTGGTTAGATTGTACATGAATAATTTTATGGTTGAGAAGACGCTCAACATGTGCTTGAAATTGAAGGAAAACATTGAACACATCATATTTGCGTTTAAGAAGATAAAGCCAAGTAAACCGATTATAAGCATCAATGAAACTGACATAATACTCATGAGCACTAACTGAAGTCTGGGCAGGACCCCATACATCTGAAAATACAAGCTCAAGTGGAGTTTTAACTACACAACTAGAAATAGAAAATGGTAGCTGATGACTCTTGCCTTTTTGACAGGTTATTACTAGACACTAAAGGAAACTCATGACGATGGAGAACATGGCGTACAATACGAGTAGCCGGGTGACCAAGGCGAGAGTGCCACTATGACGGGGACACACGAACACCTCTAAAAACTTGGGAGATTGAGGGCACATCAAGTGCATCAAGACCATGGAGGCATCGACCTCTAAGAAGAACATACCTCGTGGCCCGATCCTTAACAAAAAGATCAAAGGGATGAAATTCAAAAAACACGTTGTTATCATGAGTAAGTTTAGGAACGGAAAGTAAATTCCATGTAACAGAGGGAAAACAGAGAATGTTTCTAAGATGGAATTTGCGATAAGTGTTTGTAAGAAGTGATGCGTGAAAAATATGATAGATGTTCATACCTACTCTATTTACTGTTTGAACATTTTCCTGTCCTGGTAGACCTCTCAAACGACAAGCTTTTCTATCTCACTAGTCACGTGATCAGTAGCTCCAGTGTCCATGTACCATGATGCATCAACATGGTAGGATGATGTGTGTCCTTGCTGCGCCATTTGAACTTGGCGCCCATTGCCTCTACCATTATTGCCAAGACCCAAGAAGTCGGACTTGAAGCGGCGATGGCAGCGGGATGCGACATGGCGTTCAATGCCAAAAAGTTGACAAGGCACATGGGAACCACATGTGGTGCAGCACGCATGCGGGAGCCAGCCCCGACAATGACAGAAGAGCGTGTCTGCTGCTTGACGGTCGGTGCAGGTTTTCTCCCTCTGGGGGCGGGTGGCGGTGGGGCGATAGGCAGGTTTGCCCCCACCACGGTAGGCAGCGTTGTTTAGGAGCTATGGGGGAAGACGTCAGGACGGGAGCGGAGAGGTGATGTTTTTTCCCAAGGAGGCGTGCAAAGAGCTCATGTGGTTGTATCGGAGCGGTGTGTTCCTTGATAACTTCAACAAGGGAATCATACTCTCCATCGAGCCCACACTATACTCAACATCACAAAGAGGCTCGCTAATGGAGGCAAGTGTGTCCGCCACATGCTTAACCTTGTTGAAGTATGCAGTAATGGAGAGGTCCAGCTTCTTGGTCTCGCCAAGCTTGGTGCGAATCGCCATGGACTGTGTGATAAGCGCAAATTGCACACCGTTGAGAAACCCCAAGAGGAATGTATGATGAGCACAGCAGCAAGTTTTCCCTCAGTAAGAAACCAAGGTTTAATCGACCAGTAGGAGAAAGGTGTGACTTCTGAAGGTGTTGCTAGCTGTCTTGTGGCAGGTGATACGTCCAAAACGTATCTACTTTCCCGAACACTTTTGCTATTGTTTTGCCTCTAATTTGTGTATTTTGGATACACCTAACACGGACTAACGCTGTTTTCAGCAGAATTGCTCTGGTGTCTCGTTTTTGTGCAGAAATCCAACTTTCAGGAAAATCCTCGGAATTTATGCGAAAGGCCCTATTTTTCCGAATACGACGGAGCCGAAGGGCAAGCCAGTGGGGTCCCGAGGCCCCCACACACTAGGCCGGCGCGGCCCGGGGGGCGCCGCCTTGTTGTGTGGGCGCCTCGGCGGCCCCCGACGCTCTCCTCTCGGACTATATACGCCTTTCGACCTAAAAACGCCGAGGGGTACGACCATATTTCCGAGACCATCCAAGTACGCCGCCGCCATCGCGAAACTCCGCCTCGGGACCGTAAACTCCGTTCTGGCACTCCGCCGGGATGGGGAATTGGAGGGGATCTTCACCTCCATCACCACCGACGCCTCTCCATCGACCAGCCATGTTTCCCCCATCCATGTGTGAGTAATTCCCCCGCTGTAGGCTGAAGGGGATGGTAGGGATTGGATGAGATTGATCATGTAATAGTCACAAGATTGTTAGGGCATGGTGCCTAGTATCCGTAGATGTTACTTTTATGATATTGTTGCAACTTGTTATGCTTAATGCTTGTCACTAGGGCCCGAGTGCCATGATCTCAGATCTGAACATGTTATTATTTCATCATTATATGCATTGTTTATTGATCTTACCTCCAAGTTGTATACACACGTTGCTGTCCGGAACCCGAGGCCCCAAAGTGACAGAAATTGGGACAACCGGAGGGGAAGGCGGTGATGTGAGGATCACATGTGTTCACGGAGTGTTAATGCTTTGTTCCGGTATTCTATTAAAAGGAGTACCTTAATTTCCAGTAGTTTCCCTAGAGGCCCGGCTGCCACCGGCTGGTAGGACAAAAGATGTTGTGCAAGTTTCTCATTGCGAGCACGTACGACTATATATGGAACACATGCTTATTGATTGATTAGTACTTGGATACCGCTTTATTATTACCTGCAAATGCCCTACCATGATTGTTACATGAATTCTCTCATCCATGCAACGCCCGTTCATCCGTCCCTCGTGCCTACGGTATTTTAATCCTGCTGTTTACTATAATCACTACCGCTGTCTTTATTTCACTGCTGCTTGTTATTTCACTATTCCTACTGCCATAAAACCGTTGCTACCGATAAACTCTTGCGAGCAAGTCTCGTTTCCAGTGTGCAGTCTGAATTGACAACTCCGTTGTTAAGGCTTACAAGTATTCTTTGTCTCCCCTTGGGTCGAATCAATAAATTGGGTAATACTTCCCTCGAAGACTGTTGCGATCCCCTATACTTGTGGGTCATCAAGACTATTTTCTGGCGCCGTTGCTCGGGAGCATAGCTTTATTTGCAAGTTCACTTGGATTGATATTGTTCGCTGCAAATTCTCCATCATGGGTAAACCTCGCGATACTAAAGTCGTCATATTACCATCCACTACAAGAAAAGGTACAACTCTGAGTACCTCTGCTGCTCTTGATTCACCATCTGTGATAAGTCAACTTGTTTCACCACCACAAACTTCACGTGTTGGTACTTCTGCTGAATCTGAAAATTCCTCTGATAATTTTGATGATGCTTCTACGGTGCTTGATAATACTGGTTCATTAGGTCCTTTTCTAGATGCTACAATTGCTAGGTCTAGACAAATTGAAATTACTCGAAACTCCTAATGAAAATATCACGTTACACCTCGTTAATTCACCTGAGATTGATGATCTTGATGAAGATTATGTGGAACTTGATGATGATTTTATTGATAAATGCAATGCTACTACTAGTACAAGTAACCTTAAAAAGCTTATTGCACAACATGCTGTTAGATATAAACTGTCTCCTTATCCGAAATTTGCCACATCTCCTATAAACATTAAGGATAAAGATTATGATTTTTCTCTTGATTTATCTCATATATCTATTGTTGAGAAAACACCTTTTTGTGGTACTGAAAAAGAGAGTGCTGTAGAACATATGAATGAGCTTTCTACTTTAAGTAGCTTGTTTTCTGATGATGTTAAGATGCGTACTTATTTTTTTGCTAAGATTTTCCCTTTCTCACTAAAGGATGATGCTAAGATTTGGTATAATAATTTGCCTCCTGATTCTATTGATAGTTCAAGTTGTTTTCTTGATGTTTTCTTTCGGAAATACTTTCCCGCTAGTGCTCAACATATGGCTCTGCAGAGAATTTATAGTTTTGAACAAGAAGATGGAGAGAAATTGCCTGAGGCTTGGGCAAGATTTTGCTCTCTGGACATGAGAAATTGCCTGAGGCTTGGGCAAGAAATTGCCTGAGGCTTGGGCAAGATTAGAGCTCGGCCTGGACATGATTTGGAAAAGCATGATTTACTTGATATATTTTATAGTGGACTAACCATTGAGTCTAGGGCATACCTGGATAGTTGTGCTGATTGTGTTTTCAGGAAGAGAACTCCGGACGAAGCTGAAGAATTATTGGCAAAGATAAGCAAAAATTATGATGATTGGTCTACACCTGAACCAACTCCGACACCAATATTGAAGAAGAGGGGTATGATTGAATTAAATGATGAAGATATGAGGGAAGCCAAGAAATCTCTTATGGAGAAAGGTATTAAATCTAAGATGTGAAGAATTTGCCTCCAATAGAAGACCTATGTAAGATAATTCCCCCTTCATCCACAATCGAGGTACATTCTCTTCAACGCTTTGATAGAGGAGATATTCCATATTCAAAACCTCCCTGATCAATGTTTAGATGAATTTGATAATTATATTGTTAAGCAAAGTAATTTTAATATGAGAGTAGAGAATCATCTAATGGAAAATTCTCAAGCTATTAGTAAATTGCATGATATTGTGGAGAGAACCTCCAATGATGTTAAGATGCTTGTTAAACATTTTAATATGATTCAAACTCAAATTGATCAACTTACTAAAGTGCAAAATGACTTGTTAAAAAATAATCATGAAGAGAAACAAGTTTATGAAGTAACAACTAGAGGCGGTGTTTCTACCCAGGATCCTCTATATCCTGAAGGGCACCCCAAAAGAATTGAACAAGATTCTCAACGAACTAAAGAAATTAGTAGTCCTTCTAAGAAAAAGAAGAAGAAACATAAAACTGTTGTAGAATCCTCTGAACCTGTTAATGATCCTAATAGTATTTCTATTTCTGATGCTGAAACTGAAAGTGGTAATGAACATGAGGAATATAATGATAAGAATGATGCTCCTGATAAAGAAGAAATTGAAATTGAAAAAGAACCTGAAAATCATGATAAAAATAAAAAGTACACTAAAGAAGATTTTATTACAAAGAAACATGGTAATGAAAGAGAACCTTGGGTTCAAAAGCCAATGCCTTTTCCTGCTAAGAAACTAAAATCAAAGGAGGAGGAACATTATAATAAATTTTGTGATTGGATGAAACCTTTATTTTTGCAAATCCCTTCGACTGATGCTATTAAATTGCCTCCTAATTCAAAGTATATGAAAGATATTGTCTCTAACAAAAGGAAAATTCCCAATGAGGAGATTTCCACTATGCTTGCTAATTACTCCTTCAATGGTAAGGTTCCAAAGAAGCTGGGAGACCTAGGTATACCGACTATTCCTTGTTCCATCAAGAATAATTATGTTAGAACTGCTCTATGTGATTTGGGAGCAGGTGTTAGTGTAATGCCTTTTTCTCTTTACAAGAGACTTGATTTAGATAAGTTGATACCAACTGATATATCTTTGCAAATGGCTGATAAATCTACTGCTATTCCTGTTGGTGTATGTGAAAATGTTCCTATTCAAGTTACTCAACATTGCTTGATATTAATTGATTTTGTTGTGTTGGAAATGCCTGAAGATGATAATATGTCCATTATTCTTGGAAGACCCTTTCTTAATACTGCAGCGGCTGTTATTGATTGCAATAAAGGCAAGGTTACTTTCAATGTTGATGACAAGGAACATACTGTCTATTTTCCCAAGAGGATTGATAAAGTATATGGAGTTAATACAATTTTTAATGTGAAAACTATCAAAGTGGGATCCATTGATTGTCCTATATATGAGCCTAAAGAAGAATATCAAACTCTTGTGATTGGATCCATATGAATTCAATATAAGGTAACATGATTGATTTGAGGTTTATTTCTTCTTATGTCATATAAAATTTATTTGGTAGCAAGACTTGATCAACCTTGTTAACAAGTATATTTTAATGCATAAGAGAGCTAAACAACATTTCTTTCTTCCTTCCTCCACTTGCTTTACTTGCTGTAGCACTTTTTGTTTTGCAATATGCTTTATTTGTTTAAGATTTTGGAAATCATTTTCCTGCGCAGTAATAATTAATTTAACACCCAGAAATGTGCATTTTTCGAAGTTCTCAAAAATTTACAAAAATTATACTGGTAGTCTTATTTTTCGAAGGAGCACCTGGGAGCACCTGGGGATGACCAGTGGGGCACCCCAGGGTGGCACCCCACAGGCCGGCGCGGCCAGCAAGGGGGGCGCGCCACCCTGGTGTGTGGGCCCCTCCTTGCCCCACTTCATCATCTCTTTCACTCATTCTCTTCTCTCTCCCGAAAAAACTCGTACTCACTTTCTCTCACTCGCGTTTCTGCTCAAGAACTCGCGATTTCTCGATCTCTTTGCTCAGCCCAGATTTCTGTCTGAAATTTGGCACATTTTCTCTCCGGTATGTGACTCCTTTGATTATCCAAGTAGAATTTTGTTTGGTTGAGTATATCTTGAATATTTTGCTGCTGTAGGTAACATGTTTAGTGAGCTTGCATGCTTGTTCTAAGTGGTAGAAACTAGTTTTGATGCATGTTTAGTACTCTAGCAAGTTCTTATAGTAGTTCCCCTCAATTATATACCTTGAAATCAAATTTTATAATGATTGTTGAAAAATTTCAGAAAAGGAAAATGAACAACTACAACTTTGGAGAGGTGTTCGAAGGAGAGACGACGAGCACGAGGAGCCCCTCGAGGGCATCCACTCGGATTAGACGATCCTATAATGAGGACGTGATTGCACCAAGCTTCGATGAGGGCAATGGAGACCCTAATGCTTCATCTTTTCCATGCTATGAATTTTTGAGCAATGCAGGTTGTTGAACGATTTCTTGACTCTCGTCAGAAAGGCGGGTTTAACCGCCTATATGGAGGATGAGAGGAAGCAATACTACATGCTTACTAAAATCTTTGTGGAGAGCTTCAAGTTCAACAACAAACACTTCAACCCGACGGTTGCATTCAAGATCTATGGTAATCCTGTCACTATGAAGTTGAAGGATTTTTGTGCTGCATTGGATATTGCCCCTGTAGGTACAGCGAAGAAGATTGAGGACAACCCCAGGGTTTTGCTGGAGCTCTATCGAGAAATTACAAATGATGATTGCTGATACGTCTCCAACGTATCCATAATTTCTGATGTTCCATGCTTGTTTTATGACAATACCTACATGTTTTGCTCACACTTTATAATGTTTTTATGCGTTTTCCGGAACTAACCTATTAACAAGATGCCACAGTGCCAGTTCCTGTTTTCTGTTGTTTTTGGTTCCAGAAAGGCTGTTCGGGCAATATTCTCGGAATTCGACGAAACGAAGACCCAGCATCCTATTTTTCCCGGAACCTTCCAGAAAGTCAAAGGGGGACCAGAGGAGGGCCACAGGGGGCCCACACATGTGGCTGGCGCGGCCCAAGGGGGGGCGCGCCGCCCTGTTGTGTGGCGGCTCCGTACCCCCTCCGACTCCGTCTCTTCGCCTATATAAGCCCTTTCGACCTAAAAACGCGATACCACTTGATGAAACTCCAGAAAGACTTCAGGGGCGCCGCCGCCATCGCGAAACTCCAATTCGGGGGACAGAATCTCTGTTCCAGCACGCCGCCGGGACGGGGAAGTGCCCCCCGAAGCCATCTCCATCAACGCCACCGCCTCCATCATGCTCCGTGAATAGTTCCCCCATGGACTACGGGTTCTAGCTGTAGCTAGTTGGTATTCTCTCCCCTATGTACTTCAATACAATGATCTCATGAGCTGCCTTACATGATTGAGATTCATCTGATGTAATCGGTGTTGTGTTTGTTGGGATCTGATGGATTGTTACATTATGATTAGTCTATCTATAAAGTTTGTGAAGTTATTATTGCTGCAATCTTGTTATGTTTAATGCTTGTCACTAGGGCCCGAGTGGCATGATATTAGATTTAAGCACTATACTTATTGCTTAGATTGTAT
Organism: Lolium rigidum; assembly: GCF_022539505.1. NCBI lineage: Eukaryota > Viridiplantae > Streptophyta > Magnoliopsida > Poales > Poaceae > Lolium > Lolium rigidum. The sequence goes on along the minus strand of NC_061514.1, from coordinate 295,360,062 downwards.
CTACAAGTTGTTTGCACATGTCTATGTCCGGAACCCGAGGCCCCAAAGTGACAGAAATTGGGACAACTGGAGGGGAAGGCTTAGATATGAGGATCACATGTTTTCACGGAGTGTTAATGCTTTGCTCCGGTGCTCTATTAAAAGGAGTACCTTAATTTCCAGTTAGATTCCCTAGAGGCCCGGCTGCCACCGGCTGGTAGGACAAAAGATGTTGTACAAGTTTCTCATTGCGAGCACGTATGACTATATATGGAAAACATGCCTACATGATTAATAATCTTGATGTTCTGTCTTAATGCTATTTCAATCCTATCAATTGCCCAAGCTGTAATTTGTTCACCCAACACTTGTTATTGGAGAGTTACCACTAGTGTAGATAGCTGGGAACCCCGGTCCATCTCGCATCATCATATACTCGTTCTACATGTCATTGGAAGTAGTATCAACTATTTTCTAGTGCCATTGCTCTCATATTACTTCTACTGCTGCTGTGTTACTGTTACTACTGCTCTCATATTACTGCTGCTTTCACATCACCCCTGTTACTAGTGCTTTTCCAGGTGCAACTGAATTGACAACTCAGTTGTTAAGGCTTATAAGTATTCTTTACCTCCCCTTGTGTCGAATCAATAAATTTGGGTTTTACTTCCCTCGAAGACTGTTGCGATCCCCTATACTTGTGGGTTATCAAGACTATTTTCTGGCGCCGTTGCCGGGGAGGCATAGCTCTACTCATAAGTTCACCTGGGGAGTACACTCTACCTCTCTCTCTGCTTTTATTTTATTTTGTCTTGCTAGTTTAATTCTGTCTAGTTTATTTGTGCTTAGTCTATTTCTGTCTAGTATTATTTTGCCTAGTTTACTTTTGTTTAGTTTCTTTTTGTCTTGTTTTATTTTCCCTATATACCCGAAAATCCATAAAAATTTGAAAAAACTAAAAATTAAAAACTGCTATTATGGGAGAACCTACAACCTATTTGGAGCTTATTGAATTATATAATAATTATAGAGAATCAAGAACAGGAAAAGTTATGAGTGCTGTGATAGAAAAATTAAATACAATTGCTAAAATCTTGCTTAAACGCCATGATATAAACTGTTGCTCTAAACAGGATACTAAACATCTTAAATTTCAATGTGGCTTTAGTGAGGAAGTTTTAATTAAGAACTATAATTGGAATAGCTATATTCATTTTGGGTTCGAAGAGGTAGAACAATTTGTCTTATTTATGGGAGCCTACGAGATAGAATCATTCATGTCTAAAAATTATGAAACTTGTGCTTGTTTGTAAGGACCTTAAAGATTATGTCTCTTCTATCCTTAATTTTTGCATAGAAAGCTACAGTGATAATCCTTATATCATTGATTATAAAGAGAGACTCATTAATGCACAAGAATGCACTCACAATTTGCGGGAACCGAGTGGAAGAAGAAATTGATGAACTCTGAAAGCTCATTGGATGAAAAAGAGGAGGAAATTGATGAACACTGAAAGCTCATTGGATGAAAAAGAAGAGGAGAGTGATGAACAAAAGGAGGAAGAATGGATTAGCTACCCATGCCAACCTTCTAATGAGAGTAACTCTTTATCTCTTACACTATTTGATTGTCCTCCATGCTTACCGAAAGAGGATGAATGTTATGTTCCTGTGGATTCTCTTGAAATATTCCCTATGAGTAAAACTTGTGAGAATAATTATGCCATTGTTATACATGATAATCCATGCTATTTTGATAAATCTTATGATAATGCTTTGTTTGTGTCTGATGTCGAAATGCATGATACTAAAGAGTTTTGCTTGGCAAATGTTTATGATAAATCTCTAGATGATGGTCCTATGTTACTTGATAATATTAATTGTACTACTAATGAAAGTGGGATTGGAGAGTTCTTGAGTTTATCTATGAGTCCCATATCTTTTGAGATTGATCAATCATCTTGTTATATTATTGATAAAAGTGGGTTTGAATGTTTTAATCCTATTATTTATGAGCTAGATAAAAAATATGTGTTTGTGAATCATGAAAAGCATGCTTTATGTGATATTTATGTTGTTGAGTTTATCCATGAAGCTACTGAAAATTATTATGAGAGAGGAAAATATGGTTGTAGAAATTTTCATGGTACTAAAACACCTCTCTATATGCTGAAACTTTTGAAGTTACTCTTGTTTTATCTTCTTATGCTTGTCACGTTGTTCTTCATGAATTTATTTGTGTACAAGATTCCTACGCATAGGAAGTGGGTTAGACTTAAATGTGTTTTGAACTTGCTTTTTGATGCTCTCTTTTGCTTCAACTCTTATTTCTTGCGGGTGCATCATTAAAATTGCTGAGCCCATCTTAATGGCTATAAAGAAAGCACTTCTTGGGAGATAACCCATGTGTTTATTTTGCTACTGTTTTGTTGTGTCATGGAAGTTGTTACTACTGTAGCAACCTCTCCTTATCATGTTTTTGTGCCAAGTGAAGTCTCTAATAGAAGGTTGATACTAGATTTGGATTTCTGCGCAGAAACAGATTCCTATCTGTCACGAATCTGGGCATATGTCTCTGTAGGAAACTCAGAAAAATCTGCCAATTTACGTGCGTGATCCTCAGATATGTACGCAACTTTCATTAGTTTTGAGTTTTCTAATTTGAGCAACGGAAGTACCATTTCAAATTCGTGTTTACTGGCTGTTCTGTTTTGGCAGATTCTGTCTCTGTTTTTTGCATTGTCTCTTGTGGACTTTAAGTGAGGCTTTCTAGATGTGGAGAGCTGTAGCTAATGTTTTATTGAGTTCTTGCAATGTGTCACTACAGGGCCAAGGTGGATTAAAGTTTTTTGAGTACTAACCCCTCTAATGAAGTTTATGAGAAGTTTGGTGTGAAGGAAGTTTTCAAGGGTCAAGAGAGGAGGATGATATATGATCAAGAAGAGTGAAAAGTCAAAGCTTGGGGATGCCCCCGTGGTTCATCCCTGCATATTTCAAGAAGACTCAAGCGTCTAAGCTTGGGGATGCCCAAGGCATCCCCTTCTTCATCAACTTATCAGGTTTCTTCTATTGAAACTATATTTTTATTCGGTCACATCATATGTGCTTTTCTTGGAGCGTCTGTGTGTTTTATTTTTGTTTGTGTTTGAATAAATACGGATCCTAGCAATCCTTGTGTGGGAGAGAGACACGCTCCGCTTTTTCATATGAACACTTGTTCTTCATTTTACTTTTAATGTTCAATGATAAAAGTTGGAAGCTACAATACTTATTGTTATTTGGTTGGAAACAGAAAATGCTTCATATTGTCTTGGATAATTTGATACTTGGCAATTGTTTTGAGTTCTCAAGTAGATCATGCTCTTGCATCATGTAGTTTAAACCTATTAGTGGAGAACTACCGTAGAGCTTGTTGAAAATTGGTTTGCATGATTGGTCTCTCTAAGGTCTAGATATTTTCTGGTAAAAGTGTTTGAGCAACAAGGAAGACAGGTGTAGAGTATTATAATGCTTGCAATATGTTCTTATGTAAGTTTTGTTGTACCGGTTCATACTTGTGTTTGCTTCAAACAACCTTGCTAGCCTAAGCCTTGTACTGAGAGGAAATGCTTCTCGTGCATCCAAAACCTTGAGCCAAAACCTATGCCATTTGTGTCCACCATATCTACCTACTATGTGGTATTTCCTGCCATTCCAAGTAAATACTTCATGTGCTACCTTTAAACAATTCAAAAGCTATTACCTCTTATTTGTGTCAATGTTTTATAGCTCATGAGGAAGTATGTGGTGTTTATCTTTCGATCTTGTCATTTACTTTTGACAGACTTTCACAATGGACTAGTGGCTTCATCCGCTTATCCAATAATTTTGCAAAAAGAGCTGGCAATGGGGTTCCCAGCCCCAATTAATTACAACTTGCATTAATAATTCTCTTCACGTGTTTTGCTCTGATCTATCAGTAAGCAACTTAATTTTGCAAATAGACACTCCTCCATGGTATGTGAAATGTTGGAAGGCACCCGAGGATTCGGTTAGCCATGGCTTGTGTAAGCAAAAGGTTGGGGGGAGTGTCATCTAATAAATAAAACTAAAGTACATGTGTAAACAAAAGAGAAGAGGGATGATCTACCTTGCTGGTAGAAATAACGTCCTTCATGGGAGCCGCTCTTGAAAGTCTGGTTGATAAGGTAGTTAGAGTACCCATTACCATTCGTTGACAACAACAAACACCTCTCAAAACTTTACTTTTGTGCTCTCTATATGATTTCAAAACTTGAAAAGCTCTAGCACATGATTTTATCCCTGCTTCCCTCTGCGAAGGGCCATTCTTTTACTTTTATGTTGAGTCAGTTTACCTGCTTCTTTCCATCTTAGAAGCAAACACTTGTGGCAACTGTGCATTGATTCTTACATACTTGCTTATTTGCATTCATCATATTACTCTATGTTGACAATTATCCATGAGATATGCATGTTGAAAGTTGAAAGCAACTGCTGAAACTTATATCTTCCTTTGTATTGCTTCGATGCCTTTACTTTGAATGTATTGCTTTATGAGTTAACTCTTATGCAAGACTTTTGATGCTTGTCTTGAAAGTACTATTCATGAAAAGTTTTGTTATATGTTATCTATTTGTTAGCAACTATAGATCATTGCCTTGAGTCACTGCGTTCATCTCATATGCTTTGCAATGGTATGATTAAGATTATGTTGGTAGCATGTCACTTCAGAAATTATTCTTTTTTATCGTTTACCTACTCGAGGACGAGTAGGAACTAAGCTTGGGGATGCTGATACGTCTCCAACGTATCCATAATTTCTGATGTTCCATGCTTGTTTTATGACAATACCTACATGTTTTGCTCACACTTTATAATGTTTTTATGCGTTTTCCGGAACTAACCTATTAACAAGATGCCACGAGTGCCGGTTCCTGTTTTCTGTTGTTTTTGGTTCCGGAAAGGCTGTTCGGGCAATATTCTCGGAATTCGACGAAACGAAGACCCGAGCATCCTATTTTTCCCGGAACCTTCCGGAAAGTCAAAGGGGGACCAGAGGAGGGCCACGGGGGGCCCACACATGTGGGTGGCGCGGCCCGGGGGGGCGCCGCCCTGTTGTGTGGCGGCTCCGTACCCCCTCCGACTCCGTCTCTTCGCCTATATAAGCCCTTTCGACCTAAAAACGCGATACCACTTGACGAAACTCCAGAAAGACTCCAGGGGCGCCGCCGCCATCGCGAAACTCCAATTCGGGGGACAGAATCTCTGTTCCGGCACGCCGCCGGGACGGGGAAGTGCCCCCGGAAGCCATCTCCATCAACGCCACCGCCTCCATCATGCTCCGTGAATAGTTCCCCCATGGACTACGGGTTCTAGCTGCAGCTAGTTGGTATTCTCTCCCCTATGTACTTCAATACAATGATCTCATGAGCTGTCTTACATGATTGAGATTCATCTGATGTAATCGGTGTTGTGTTTGTTGGGATCTGATGGATTGTTACATTATGATTAGTCTATCTATAAAGTTTGTGAAGTTATTGTTGCTGCAATCTTGTTATGTTTAATGCTTGTCACTAGGGCCCGAGTGGCATGATCTTAGATTTAAGCTCTATACTTATTGCTTAGATTGTATCTACAAGTTGTTTGCACATGTCTATGTCCGGAACCCGAGGACCCAAAGTGACAGAAATTGGGACAACTGGAGGGGAAGGCTTAGATATGAGGATCACATGTTTTCATGGAGTGTTAATGCTTTGCTCCGGTGCTCTATTAAAAGGAGTACCTTAATTTCCAGTAGATTCCCTAGAGGCCCGGCTGCCACCGGCTGGTAGGACAAAAGATGTTGTACAAGTTTCTCATTGCGAGCACGTATGACTATATATGGAAAACATGCCTACATGATTAATAATCTTGATGTTCTGTCTTAATGCTATTTCAATCCTATCAATTGCCCAACTGTAATTTGTTCACCCAACACTTGTTATTGGAGAGTTACCACTAGTGTAGATAGCTGGGAACCCCGGTCCATCTCGCATCATCATATACTCGTTCTACATGTCATTGGAAGTAGTATCAACTATTTTACGGTGCCATTGCTCTCATATTACTGCTCATCTGCTGCGTATTCATTGTTACTACTGCTCTCATATTATTGCTGCTTTCACATCACCCCTGTTACTAGTGCTTTTCCAGGTGCAACTGAATTGACAACTCAGTTGTTAAGGCTTATAAGTATTCTTTACCTCCCCTTGTGTCGAATCAATAAATTTGAGTTTTACTTCCCTCGAAGACTGTTGTGATCCCCTATACTTGTGGGTTATCAATTGCCGCACCATTCAGCGTGGCAAGATAAGAAACATTCAACTTCCCGCCATTAAGTATTTTGCTTATTACCTTGCTACTAGCATTTTTGGTAGGGAGAACACTAGTAATATTTATAGTTATCATCTTGCTTTCTTAATTGCTGCACTCACTGGGGAGACACCTTATCATCTTGGTTCTGTGATTGCTCGCCGTTTGTCTAACAAGGGGCCTATTTATGGGGGAATAATTGCATCGCGTATTTTGGCACGTCTAGATCTCCCTCTTGACCCTACTGATGTAGAAATACCACCTGTTAGGTTAGATATTGCTGCTATGAAGAGTCACCAATTTGTTACAGTTGACTCTAGTATGGATAATATTGTTTATAGAATGTTATTTGCTGACGGGGATGAGAGGGAAGTCCTCTTGCCCCAAACAGATTTGTTCAGTATTGGCAGGAAACCATGGTCGCGCTCTAAGGAGGAGGTGGATGAGCAACTGAAGATACAAGGCTTCCACCAGCAACATGACTCCGAGGACGCTGAGCCCTCCTACGACTACACCGTCACGTACCCTGTTGCTTCTTCAAGCACATACCTAGAACCGGGTCATTCTTCGTCATACTACGGAGACACCACTTCATGGGGACCATGGGAATGAACTCCACTTAGGCCAAAAGCCTAAGCTTGGGGGGAGGTATACCAGCATCACTCATTCTTTGCATATTATGGTTGCTGGATACTTGTACATACTTGTTTAGTTCTTAGAGTGGTTTTCTAATGAGAGGGAGATGATATTTGGGGAAGTGCTGTCCAAAAACAGATTCTGGGCTGTTACCAAAAAAATTCGTACGCACAGCCAGAACGTTATTTTGAGTTGAAATTTTTTGAGCATGTGCCCCAGGTTGTTATCTAACTTTCATTAGTTGAACACTTTTTGAGCTGAGCAATGTAAGATTTTTGTTAATTTCGATTTCTGTACTGCTGTCAGGTTTTGGCAGATTTCTGTCATCCTGCTTTTCTGTGTTTCTGTTAGTTTGCATTCTCTTGTTTTCGCTTTGTTTCTTTCCTAAAACACAAAAAGACCAAAAATATTTCTGTTGTTTCTCTTCACCATTTATTTATTTGGTTATTTTCTCTTATTTCACTTTATTTGCTATCGTTGGTTTGCTATGAGAAAACCCAAAAAGATTTTGCTTTGTTTTCTTGTTTCCTTTTGTTCTTGTTTCTAACCCGAAAACACCAAAAATATTTGTTGTTCTTCTTTGGTTTTGTAAAGTTCATTAGGGAGTTCAGAGGTCTCCGGTGGTTGGATCTTGGTTTCATTTCATATTATTATTCAAGCTACACAAGTGAAAGGCAATAATGACGATCTACGGCAATTTGACTGCGGTGAGAGGCTGGTATGAACTCTATTTCTTTTCATTTTTGTACATATACTCGTCCATGTGAGCATGCTTAGTTGGTTCATGTGAGGTATATGTCATTTAATGAAAGTCTAGTAGTTTATGATCTCTCATGATTAGTTCCAATCTATTAATAATGGTTAGCATGTCATGGATATTTGCTTGCATTGTTTTATTCATAGATCGGTATGACATTGTGGTATCCTCCTCTGAATAATTCATTTGAATCGACTTGGCATATGCTCACGCATGCATATGACTAAACAAAAGTCAATTAAGCCTCGATGATTTACTTTGCTTCAGAGTTCTTGCATGACTTTTATGCCTCCGTTAATTTTATTTTGTCGCAAGCATGATTATGACAGTTATTGCTCTCTTGATTGTCGCTCCCCAGTCTATTGCTAGCCTCCACTTGTACTGAGCGGGAACACTGCTCGTGCTTCCAAACACCTGAAAACCAAGTTATTCCAAAGTTTCCACCATAAATACCTATGCATGGCATTTCAAACCATTCCAAGTAAATTCTCATGTGCTACCTTTAAACCTTCAAACTACTTCTCAATTTGTGTTAATGTTTTATAGCTCATGAGGAAATATGTGGTGTTTTATCTTTCAACCTTGTCATTTACTCCGGACAGACTTTCACCAATGGACTAGTGGCACATCCGCTTATCCAATAATTTTGCAAAAAGAGCTGGCAACGGGGTTCCTAGCCCCAATTAATCAACCTTCATTAATAATTCTCTTCACGTGTTTTGCTTTGATTCATCAGTAAGCAACTTAACCTGCAAATAGTCCTCCATGGTATGTGAATGTTGGAAGGCACCCGAGGATTCGGTTAGCCATGGCTTGTGTAAGCAAAGATTGGGGGGAGTGTCATCCATAATGAAACTAAAATACATGTGTAAACAAAAGAGAACAGGGATGATCTACCTTGCTGGTAGAGATAAAGTCCTTCATGGGAGCCGCTCTTGAGAGTCTGGTTGGCGAGGTGGTTAGAGTACCCACTATCATTCGTTGACAACAACAAACACCTCTCAAAATAATTTTACTTCTGTCTTTGAAAAATGAAAAGCTCTAGCACATGTTAATCCCTGCTTCCCTCTGCGAAGGGTCAATCTTTTACTTCTATGTTGAGTCACCATCCTTTCTTTGAGTACTTTCTTGAGAGCATGACTGTCATTCTTAGTATAATATGCTTGTCCCAAAATATGATCAGCTGTGGTATAACTTTGATGCTTTTATCTTTGACAAATTTACTTCTAGTCTTTCTATGAACTTCAGAGGTGCCTGTGCATTTATGTTTTGCTACAAATACAGGCAAGCGAGATACCACTTTATCATATCCTTTTATGAACATTGCAATCCTGCTTATTGAAGCGTTTCATGATGCTTGTTGTTAGTTTGTTGGTATCTCTTTTATGATTGACACAATTACTAGATGACTTTTTTTGCATGTACCTTATTATGAATTGCTTAAGCAATTGCCATATCATGAGAATATTTACATCATATGAACAAATGTGTTCGTGAAAGTTCTTTTATCGCACTCAGTTGTTAACTGAATTGCTTGAGGACAAGCAATAAGCTAAGCTTGGGGGGAGTTGATACGTCCAAAACGTATCTACTTTCCCGAACACTTTTGCTATTGTTTTGCCTCTAATTTGTGTATTTTGGATACAACTAACACGGACTAATGCTGTTTTCAGCAGAATTGCTCTGGTGTCTCGTTTTTGTGCAGAAATCCAACTTTCGGGAAAATCCTCGGAATTTATGCGAAAGGCCCTATTTTCCCAGAATACTGACGGAGCCAGAAGGGCAAGCCAGGTGGGGGCCCGAGGCCCCCACACACTAGGCCGACGCGGCCCAGGGGGGGTGCCGCCTTGTTGTGTGGGCGCCTCGGCGGCCCCCCGACGCTCTCCTCTGGACTATATACTCCTTTCGACCTAAAAACGCCAGGGGGTATGACCATATTTCCAGAGACCATCCAGTACGCCGCCGCCATCGCGAAACTCCGCCTCGGGACCAGAAACTCCGCTCTGGCACTCCGCCGGGATGGGGAATTGGAGGGGATCTTCACCGCCATCACCACCGACGCCTCTCCATCGACCAGCCATGTTTCCCCCATCCATGTGTGAGTAATTCCCCCGCTGTAGGCTGAAGGGGATGGTAGGGATTGGATGAGATTGATCATGTAATAGTCACAAGATTGTTAGGGCATGGTGCCTAGTATCCGTAGATGTTACTTTTATGATACTGTTGCAACTTGTTATGCTTAATGCTTGTCACTAGGGCTCGAGTGCCATGATCTCAGATCTAAACATGTTATTATTTCATCATTATATGCATTGTTTATTGATCTTACCTGCAAGTTGTATACACACGTTGCTGCCCGGAACCCGAGGCCCCAAAGTGACAGAAATTGGGACAACCGGAGGGGAAGGCGGTGATGTGAGGATCACATGTGTTCACGGAGTGTTAATGCTTTGCTCCGGTATTCTATTAAAAGGAGTACCTTAATTTCCAGTAGTTTCCCTAGAGGCCCGGCTGCCACCGGCTGGTAGGACAAAAGATGTTGTGCAAGTTTCTCATTGTGAGCACGTACGACTATATATGGAACACATGCCTATTGATTGATTAGTACTTGGATACTGCTTTATTATTACCTGCTAATGCCCTACCATGATTGTTACATGAATTCTCTCATCCATGCAACGCCCGTTCATCCGTCCCTGTGCCTACAGTATTTTAATCATGATGTTTACTATAATCACTACTGCTGTCTTTATTTCACTGCTGCTGTTATTTCACTATTCCTACTGCCATAAAACTGTTGCTACTGATAAAATCTTGCGAGCAAGTCTGTTTCCAGGTGCAGCTGAATTGACAACTCCGCTGTTAAGGCTTACAAGTATTCTTTGTCTTCCTTTGTGTCGAATCAATAAATTGGGTAATATTTCCCTCGAAGACTGTTGGGATCCCCTATACTTCTGGGTCATCAGCAGGGCACACTTTAGGCGTCAGCAACAACGTGGAACCTGCACACAACACAACCAAAATACTTTGTCCCAACTTACAGCGAGTCTGTCAATCTCACTGGTTTGTTGAAAACAAAGGATTAGACGTATAGTGTGGAAATATGATGATTGTTTGCAGTGGAATTAACGATAACAGTGCTTGTAGTAAGTAAACAGAACATGATGATTGTATCAATGTAAAGGAAAGGACCGGGGTCCATAGTTCACTAGAGGTGTCTCTCCATAAAGATACATAACATGCTAGGTGAATAAATTACAGCTGGGAAATCGACAGAATAAAGACCATACATGACAAGATGATTACTATGAGAGTCGTTTGGGCATTACAACATAATACATAGACCATAATCCAACTGCGTCTATGAATAAGAATCCACCTTCCGGTTATCGTTCGAACCCCTTCCAGTATTAAGTTGCAAGCAATAGATTCTCGCATTAAGCAATATGTATAAAGTAAACAATAGAATTATCCTTAGACAAAACATTTTTGTTTTCTCCCTAGTAGCAACAACACATCTACAATCTTAGAAGTTATTGTCCCACTATCAAGCATAAATACTCTCTCTTGGAGTCACAAGCATTTACTTGGCCAGAGTATCTACTAGCAACGGAGAGCATGCAAGATCACAAATAACATATGACAAGTATATATAATAGATCTCAACATAGTATTCAATATTCATCGGATCCCAGCAAACACAACATGTAGCATTACATAAAGATGATCTTGATCATGATAGACAGCTCACAAGATCTAAACATGAGGCACAAATTGGAGAAGACACTCATCTAGCTACTGCTATGGACCCATAGTCTAGGGATGAACTACTCACGCATAACTTCGGAGGCAGGCATGGCGATGTAGAGGCCTCCAGTGATGATCTCCCTCTCCGGCAGGGTGACAGGAAGAGCTTCAGAACCCTCCCGAGCTACGGTCTGCGATGGCGGCCGCGATGGAACTTTTCACGGATGGAGGCTCGGGTGTTTAGGTTTTTCCCAAGATAGTGAATAAATAGGCGGAAGGGCGAGGTCGGTGGCCGCCTGGGGGGCCACACCACCCCTTGTAGCGGGCCACACCCAGGCCGCGCCATGGGGTGGTCTGGCCGCCCTGTGGTGCCTCCTCGCCCCACTCTGGACTCTGTCTTTGTTACGGTAAAATATTGTTATCACCAGAATTTGACCAGGTCAGAGGTGGGCCGCGATCAAGATGGACTTGACGATATACATATAGAGGAGATATGTGAATCGGCCTTGTTTACCAAGTTTGGGCTAGTTAGCCCGTGTATCTTTATAGTAGGTTATGTAGAAGTTAGAATTTATCTCGTGCACGGTTTAGTGCACGCCCACATTAGAAAGTCCCCTGGACTATAAATATGTACCTATGGTTTATGGAATAAACAACAACCAACGTTCAACACAAACCAATCTCGGCGCATCGCCAACCCCTTCGTCTCGAGGGTTTCTCTGGTAAAGCACCATGCTGCCTAGATCGCATCTCGCGATCTAGGCAGCACGAGCCTGCCTACGTTGTTCATGCGTTTCTCGTGCTGAAGCCTTTTTGATGGCGAGCAACGTAGTTATCATAGATGTGTTAGGGTTAGCATTGTTCCTAGTATCATATGCTGTCGTAGTGCAACCCTTGCGCATCTAGCCGTCCTTGTACCTCATCATGGGTGCAGGGGCGGCACCCCGCTTGATCGTTATTTAGTAGATCTGATCCGTTACGATTGCTCCTTGATTCGTCGAGGATTAGTTTAATATCTGCAATAGTTAGGCCTTACAAAGGGTTGGAGGATCCAGCGGCACGTAGGGTGTAGTTTGCTGCCCCTAGACAGGATGTTCCGAGGATCAACCTAGTGTTGGTTTTTAGGCCTTGTCTAGGGTTGGCTTACGGTCACCGTGCGTGAGCGCGAGGCCCAATCGTGAGTAGGATGATCCGATTATGCGGTGAAAACCCCAAATCGTCGTGGATCTCATATGCTTTATCTTGATCAAGCAGGACCACCATATATTCGGCCACCTTGGACGAATCATGGTTGGATCGGCTCCATGAGCCGATTCACAGGATAACCTGAGAGCCGATCGAGGCTCGTATTTAACGTGTACGTGTGTGCCCTGCAGGAAACTAAGCGAGGCATCATCCACACCTTCCTGACCAGGTATAGGTCAGGTGGCACGCCCTTGCAATTTGCATCGGCGCGCGACCGGGGAGGCTTTGCGGGCCGTCGCTGCGAGGGACCGGGGCCAGCCGTAGCCCTAGTTGTTCCCGGCTCTACGGTGTTGACCAGTCACTGCCCGCCGGTGGGTTTCTGACGTCAACACATTCTGGCACGCCCGGTGGGACGATCTTCGACATCCACCACATCGCCATCTACATCGGAGATGGCGGAAGAAACTCCGGTCACCTACGAGGAGCTCAATGGCGAGCTCAAGAAGAAGTATGACGAGGTCAAAGCCTTCCTCGAAGCCGACCTCATCGGCTCTTTCCACGGGACCCGCTCCCATGGCATCGGATGGAAGGGGTTCTCACCTGAAGGCGCGCTTGATGGAGTGGACCTATCCACCCCGTCGGAAGAACGCACCAGGTCGCTGCGTCGGGAGATCAACTTCATGGTGGCTCATTCTCCGCACCGCCATTCGAGAGCCTCGGTGAATACGTTGGAGCGCGTCGCTCGCGCGTGATCCAGGAGATCATGAGCCGCCAGTACTCTCCGTCAGGACCAGCTCTAGGGACTCACCAAGGAGAGGTGCCACTCCAGTCCCGTCCACCGCTGCCGTTCGCATTGGCAACGCCCGAAGCGCCGAACTCATCGGCCTATGATACGTCTCCAACGTATCGATAATTTCTTATGTTCCATGCTACTTTATTGATGATACCTACATGTTTTATGCACATTATATGTCGTATTTATGCATTTTCTGGAACTAACCTATTAACAAGATGCCGAAGTGCCAGTTCTGTTTTCTGCTGTTTTTGGTTTCAGAAATCCTAGTAACGAAATATTCTCGGAATTGGACGAAATCAACGCCCAGGTTCCTATTTTGCCCGGAAGCATCCAGAACACCCGAGAGCCGCCAGAGGGGGGCCCTGTGGGCCCCAGATGACATGGTGGCGCGGCCAGGGCTGGGCCCGCGCCACCCTATGGTGTGGTCGCCCCTTTGACCCTCCTGCGCCGCCTCTTCGCCTATATAAAGCCCCTGCATCGAAAACCCTTACGGAGGAAGCCACGATACGAGAAAAGTTCCAGAGCCGCCGCCATCGCGAAGCCAAGATCTGGGGGACAGGAGTCTCTGTTCCGGCACCCTGCCGGAGCGGGGAAGTGCCCCCGGAAGGCTTCTCCATCGACACCGCTGCCATCTCCACCGCCATCTTCATCACCGCTGCTGCTCCCATGAGGAGGGAGTAGTTCTCCATCGAGGCTCGGGGCTGTACCGGTAGCTATGTGGTTCATCTCTCTCCTATGTAGTTCAATACAATAATCTCATGAGCTGCCTTACATGATTGAGATTCATATGATGATGCTTGTAATCTAGATGTCATTATGCTAGTCAAGTGGGTTTTACTTATGTGATCTCCGGAGACTCCTTGTCCCACGTGTGTAAAGGTGACGAGTGTGTGCACCGTGTGGGTCTCTTAGGCTATATTTCACGAAGTACTTATTCACTTGTTGAAGAGCGTAGTGAAGTGCTTATTTATATCTCTTGATGATTGCAATGTGTTTGTATCACAATTTATCTATGTGCTACTCTAGTGATGTGTTATTAAAGTAGTTTTATTCCTCCTGCATGTGTGCAAAGGTGACAGTGCATGCACCGTGTTAGTACTTGGTTTATGCTATGATCATGATCTCTTGTAGATTGCGAAGTTAACTATTGCTATGATAATATTGATGTGATCTATTCCTCCTACATATGCATGAAGGTGACGAGTGTGCATGCTATGCTAGTACTTGGTTTAGTCTTTTGATCTATCTTACACTTAAGGTTACTTAAACATGAGCATTATTGTGGAGCTTGTTAACTCCGGCATTGAGGGTTCGTGTAATCCTACGCAATATGTTCATCATCCAACAAAAGTGTAGAGTATGCATTTATCTATTCTGTTATGTGATCAATGTTGAGAGTGTCCACTAGTGAAAGTGTAATCCCTAGGCCTTGTTCCTAAATACTGCTGAGTTACTACTGCTTGTTTACTGTTTTACTTGCGTTACTACTGTTAGCAATACTACCACCATCAACTACACGCCTGACAAGCTATTTTCTGGCACCGTTGCTACTGCTCCTATATATTTATACCACCTGTATTTCACTATCTCTTCGCCGAACTAGTGCACCTATTAGGTGTGTTGGGGACACAAGAGACTTCTTGCTTTGTGGTTGCAGGGTTGCATGAGAGGGATATCTTTGACCTCTTCCTCCCTGAGTTCGATAAACCTTGGGTGATCCACTTAAGGGAAACTTGCTTGCTGTTCTACAAACCTCCGCACTTGGAGGCCCAACACTGTCTACAGGAAAGGAGGGGGAACGTAGACATCAAGCACTTTTCTGGCGCCGTTGCCGGGGAGGAAAGGTAAAAGGTACTCACACTCCGGACCTCGGCTACTAAGCTATTTTCCGACGCCGTTGTAAGTACTCAAAGCTATTTCCTTTAGACTCTGCAATTGCGACATTTGGTTTCTTGTTTACACTAGTTAGGCATAATGGAAAACAACAAAAATATGAGAGATCTTTATGAACTTTATCTTGAATTAGGACATGATGTGTTTGAAGAAAGAATTAAGAAACCCATGGAACTTTATATGCATGCTAATGGGAATGTTATTACTATGAATGCTTTGAACACCATTGTTGATATTGCTATGGAAAATTCTAAGCTTGGGGAAGCTGGCTTTGATGAGCATGATATTTTTAGTCCCCCAAGCATTGAGGAGAAAATTTACTTTGATGATACTTTGCCTCCCATTTATGATGATTATGATGATAGTAGTCTTTTGTTACCACCTGTTATGGAGGATAAATTTGATTATGATTACAATATACCTCCTATAATTGATAGCTACTTTGTTGAATTTGCTCCCACTACAATTAATAAGAATGACTATGCTTATGTTGGGAGTAGTAATTATTTTATGCATGAGACTCATGATAAGAATGCTTTATGTGATAGTTATATTGTTGAGTTTGCTCATGTTGCTACTGAAAGTTATTATGAGAGAGGAAAATATGGTTGTAGAAATTTTCATGTTACTAAAATGCCTCTCTATGTGCTGAAATTTTTGAAGCTACACTTGTTTTATCTTCCTATGCTTGTTACTTTGCTCTTCATGAACTTGTTTATTTACAAGATTCCTATGCATAGGAAGCATGTTAGACATAAATGTGTTTTGAATTTGCCTCTTGATGCTCTCTTTTGCTTCAACTTCTATTTCTTGCGAGTGCATCATTAAAACTGCTGAGCCCATCTTAACGGCTATAAAGAAAGAACTTCTTGGGAGATAACCCATGTGTTATTTTGCTACAGTACTTTGTTTTATATTTGTGTCTTGGAAGTTGTTTACTACTGTAGCAACCTCTCCTTATCATGTTTTTGTGCCAAGTAAAGTTTCTATGTCAAAGTTGATGTTATATTTGGGATTGCTGCGCAGAAACAGCATTGCTGTCTGTCACGAATCTGGGCACAGTTCTCTGTATAAAATTCGAAAAAATCTGCCAATTTACGAGCGTGATCCTCAGATATGTACGCAACTTTCATTAGTTTTGAGTTTTTCCATTTGAGCAAGTCTGGTGCCAGCTTTAAATTCGTCTTTACGGACTGTTCTGTTTTTGACAGATTCTGCCTTTTATTTCGCATTGCCGCTTTTGTTAAGTTGAATGAGTTTCTTTGTTCCATTAACTTTCAGAAGTTTTGTGCAATGTCCAGAAGTGTTAAGAATGATTGTGTCACCTCTGAACATGTGAATTTTTGATTATGCACTAACCCTCTAATGAGTTTGCTTGAAGTTTGGTGTGAAGGAAGATTTCAAGGGTCAATAGAAGAGGGTGATATAATGTGATCGAGAAGAGTGAAAGGTCTAAGCTTGGGGATGCCCCGGTGGTTCATCCCTGCATATTTCAAGAAGACTCAAGCATCTAAGCTTGGGGATGCCCAAGGCATCCCCTTCTTCATCGACAACTTATCAGG
Source organism: Lolium rigidum (assembly GCF_022539505.1). Taxonomy (NCBI): domain Eukaryota; kingdom Viridiplantae; phylum Streptophyta; class Magnoliopsida; order Poales; family Poaceae; genus Lolium; species Lolium rigidum. Next base: position 295,343,156 of record NC_061514.1, on the reverse strand, counting down.
TTTCTTCTAGTGAAACTATATTTTTATTCGGTCACATCCTATGTATTTTACTTGGAGCGTCTGTGTGCTTTTATTTTTGTTTTTGTTTTGTTATTTTAGTTCTCTGAATAAGTTCATCCTTGTGTGGGAGAGAGACACGCTCCGCTGGTTCGTATGAACACATGTGTTCTTAGCTCATAATATTCATGGCGAAGTTTCCTCTTCGTTAAATTGTTATATGGTTGGAATTGGAAAATGCTACATGTAGTAATTGGTAAAATGTCTTGGATAATGTGATACTTGGCAATTGTTGTGCTCATGTTTAAGCTCTTGCATCATATACTTTGCACCTATACATAGAGCATGCTAAAATTTGGTTTGCATAATTGGTCTCTCTAAGGTCTAGATAATTTCTAGTATTGAGTTTGAACAACAAGGAAGACGGTGTAGAGTCTTATAATGTTTACAATATGTCTTTTATGTGAGTTTTGCTGCACCGGTTCATCCTTGTGTTTGTTTCGAATAAACCTTGCTAGCCTAAACCTTGTATCGAGAGGGAATACTTCTCATGCATCCAAATACTTGAGCCAATATTCATGCCATTAGTGTCCACCATACCTACCTACTACATGGTATTTCTCCGCTATTCCAAAGTAAATTGCTTGAGTGCTACCTTTAAACCATTCAAAATTTATCACCTCTGATTTGTGTCAATGTTTTATAGCTCATGAGGAAGTATGTGGTGTTTATCTTTCAATCTTGTTGGGCAACTTTCACCAATGGACTAGTGGCTTCATCCGCTTATCCAATAATTTTGCGAAAAGAGTTGGCAATGGGATTCCCGAGTCCCAAATTAATTAACAAAAATAGACACTCCTCCATGGTATGTGATTGTTGGACGGCACCCGAAGGATTCGGTTAGCCATGGCTTGAGAAAGCAAAGGTGGGGAGGAGTGTCATCATAATAAAACTAAAATAAAAAGGCACTCCTTCATGGTATGAGATTGTTGGCAGGCACCCGAGGATTCGGTTAGCCATGGTTTGTGAAAGAAAGGTTGGAAGGAGTGCCACACAAAAATAAAATAAAATGGGAGCCGCTCTTTGAAGGTTTGCCTGGCAAGGGGGTTAGAGTACCCGCTACCATTCGTTGACAACAACAAACACCTCTCAAAACTTTACTTTTATACTCTCTTGATGTTTTCAAAATAAAAGCTCTAGCACAAATATAGCAATCGATGCTTTCCTCTTTGAAGGACTATTCTTTTACTTTTATTGTTGAGTCAGTTTACCTATCTCCCTCTACCTTAAGAAGCAAACACTTGTGTGTGAACTGTGCATTGATTCCTACATACTTGCATATTGCATTTGTTATATTGCTTTGCATTGACAATTATCCATGAGATATACATGTTACAAGTTGAAAGCAACCGCTGAAACTTAATCTTCCATTATGTTGCTTCAATACCTTTTACTTTGAATTATTGCTTTATGAGTTAACTCTTATGCAAGACTTATTGATGCTTGTCTTGAAGTACTATTCATGAAAAGTCTTTGCTTTATGATTCATTTGTTTACTCATGTCATTACCATTGTTTTGATCGCTGCATTCATCTCATATGCTTACAATAGTATGATCAAGGTTATGATGGCATGTCACTTAAGAAATTATCTTTGTTATCGTTTTACCTGCTCGGGACGAGCGAGAACTAAGCTTGGGGATGCTGATACGTCTCCAACGTATCGATAATTTCTTATGTTCCATGCTACTTTATTGATGATACCTACATGTTTTATGCACATTATATGTCGTATTTATGCATTTTCCGGAACTAACCTATTAACAAGATGCCGAAGTGCCAGTTCCTGTTTTCTGCTGTTTTTGGTTTCGAAATCCTAGTAACGAAATATTCTCGGAATTGGACGAAATCAACGCCCGGGTTCCTATTTTGCCCGGAAGCATCCGGAACACCCGAGAGCCGCCGGAGGGGGCCCTGTGGGCCCCAGATGACATGGTGGCGTGGCCGGGGCTGGGCCCGCGCCACCCTATGGTGTGGTCGCCCCTTTGACCCTCCTGCGCCGCCTCTTCGCCTATATAAAGCCCCCGCATCGAAAACCCTTACGGAGGAAGCCACGATACGAGAAAAGTTCCCGAGCCGCCGCCATCGCGAAGCCAAGATGCGGGGGACAGGAGTCTCTGTTCCGGCACCCTGCCGGAGCGGGGAAGTGCCCCCGGAAGGCTTCTCCATCGACACCGCTGCCATCTCCACCGCCATCTTCATCACCGCTGCTGCTCCCATGAGGAGGGAGTAGTTCTCCATCGAGGCTCGGGGCTGTACCGGTAGCTATGTGGTTCATCTCTCTCCTATGTAGTTCAATACAATAATCTCATGAGCTGCCTTACATGATTGAGATTCATATGATGATGCTTGTAATCTAGATGTCATTATGCTAGTCAAGTGGGTTTTACTTATGTGATCTCCGGAGACTCCTTGTCCCACGTGTGTAAAGGTGACGAGTGTGTGCACCGTGTGGGTCTCTTAGGCTATATTTCACGAAGTACTTATTCACTGTTGAAGAGCGTAGTGAAGTGCTTATTTATATCTCTTGATGATTGCAATGTGTTTGTATCACAATTTATCTATGTGCTACTCTAGTGATGTGTTATTAAAGTAGTTTTATTCCTCCTGCATGTGTGCAAAGGTGACGAGTGCATGCACCGTGTTAGTACTTGGTTTATGCTATGATCATGATCTCTTGTAGATTGCGAAGTTAACTATTGCTATGATAATATTGATGTGATCTATTCCTCCTACATATGCATGAAGGTGACGAGTGTGCATGCTATGCTAGTACTTGGTTTAGTCTTTTGATCTATCTTACACTTAAGGTTACTTAAACATGAGCATTATTGTGGAGCTTGTTAACTCCGGCATTGAGGGTTCGTGTAATCCTACGCAATATGTTCATCATCCAACAAAAGTGTAGAGTATGCATTTATCTATTCTGTTATGTGATCAATGTTGAGAGTGTCCACTAGTGAAAGTGTAATCCCTAGGCCTTGTTCCTAAATACTTGCTGAGTTACTATCGCTTGTTTACTTGTTTTTCTTGCGTTACTACTTGCTGCAATACTACCACCATCAACTACACGCCGACAAGCTATTTTCTCGGCACCGTTGCTACTTGCTCCTATATATTTATACCACCTGTATTTCACTATCTCTTCGCCGAACTAGTGCACCTATTAGGTGTGTTGGGGACACAAGAGACTTCTTGCTTTGTGGTTGCGGGGTTGCATGAGAGGGATATCTTTGACCTCTTCCTCCCTGAGTTCGATAAACCTTGGGTGATCCACTTAAGGGAAACTTGCTGCTGTTCTACAAACCTCTGCACTTGGAGGCCCAACACTGTCTACAGGAAAGGAGGGGGAACGTAGACATCAGCCTACGTCGTCTACAAGATTGGTGGTGACCCCAGTGACTACCAATTCCTACATGACGCGCCCAAGGAGATCCCGCACGGATACGCATGTGCATACGTGCCAGACTGCAACACCTGGGCACTCTCGAACCAGGTTGCAACAGCGGGGACTTCTGGAACAACTGGAGGAACGTCGGAGGCAGACCCCGAGAAGCAGACGTGGCTAGCTAAATACGCTACCCCGACAAAACTCCAGAGCCCAGCTCCTGCAGTTGGCTCAGAACCGGAAAAACAAGCATGGCTGGTTAAGTACGCCACCCCGACGAACCTTCAAGGTTCGGCACCTTCGGCCATCACCGCGGATCAGATTTGTACGATTCTGAAAGATCAGTTCGGCATGATGCCGAAAAGGAAGACGGTCGGCTATACCAAGCCGTACCCCAACGAGTACGAATTGATCCCGCTACCACCCAAATATCGGCTCCCGGACTTCACAAAGTTCAGCGGATCAGAAGGTTCCAGCTCCATCGAGCATGTGAGCCGATATTTGGCGCAACTGGGCATGATCTCAGCGTCAGACGAGCTGCGTGTGAGGTACTTCTCACAGTCCCTCACAGGATCGGCTTTCGGTTGGTACACATCGCTGCCACCGAACTCAGTCCAGACTTGGAAGCAGTTGGAGGAACGGTTCCATGAGCAATATCACTCAGAGGCTTCCGAGGCTGGCATTGCCGATTTGGCACAAGTACGACGAGCGCGGGGAAACAGGTGTCGGAATACATCCAGCGCTTCAGGACTGTTAGGAACCGATGCTATTCGGTTCACGTAAGCGAAAAGAAGCGATCGAGTTGGCGGTGGTGGGTCTATCATCATCGATCAAGGACGTGGCCTCCCAAGCGGACTACCCTTCATTAGCACACATGGTGCAGAAGCTGTCAGCGTATGAACAGCGCCACCCAGATGTCTACCAGGACAAATTCAAGCGCGTGGTTACCATGGTTGACGCGGGCGAAGATGAAGGTGCTACGGGAGAACAAGAGGTCGCGGTGGCTGAGTGGACTCGAGCGGCAGGCCCAGTAACCTGCAAATGGGTGAAGCCACCAGGGCCTCCAAGAGGGTTCGACTTCGACGTGACGAAAACCGAGCAGATTTTCGATCTCTTACTCGCAGAGAAGCACATAAAGATACCCGAAGGCCACAAAGTTCCTACGGTGCAAGAGCTGAACGGAAAGCCATACTGCAAGTGGCATAACACGTTCACCCACACCACTAACGACTGCAGGGTGTGGCGTCAGCAGATCCAAATGGCGATAGAAAATGGGCGACTAATTTTTAACCAGTACGCCATGAAGGTCGACACACACCCCTTCCCCGTCGTCAACATGGTGGAGTTTACCCACCTCGGAGGGTGCCCGCCAGATTTCTCAGCCAACATCAACATGGTAGAGCTTGGACACCCCTCTGAGAAGGGCGGGGATGAGGGCAGCTGCTCTCATAGCAAAGATACAGAGGAGGCCGCTCCATGCGATCGGCTCCGTCAAGATGGCAAGCGCTACGTCACAGAGGGAGAAGTGAAGAACATAAGATATCAACGACCCCTCTCTGATCACCTCCTCAACAAGTACGTGAGTCGGTATGACCAACGCCGGCGACACGGCGACGATGATGAAAGAGGTCGTCTGGCCAGAAACGATAGAAGGCATCATCGGCATAATCACGATGAGGAGCGACAGGAGCGCCACGCCAGGGAGCAAGACGACACGGGCAGGCATTGGGACTGCCCCTTCTTCAGACACTGCTGGGATTCAGGAATGAGCCGATTACCAACAATCGGCAACTGCCCAGAATGCAACCAGAAAAAGAAGGAGGCAGCCAACGTGTCTGTGTTCGAGCGCTTAGGGCCTCTCCCACCACAAAGCAGACGTGCTGAGACCCCTTGGTTGGAAGATCTCGAGGATTCGGAAGACGAGGGGGAAGACGAAGAAGACAGGTACCACCGTCCAAGGTGGTGCCCTGATGGTCTCAGCCATTCACAAAAATGCAGGGTTCAGCGATTGCGCGGTCTGGAGGAAGCCGAAAGGTTATACTTACATACGCTGAGGAAGGCACGACCCGATCTGGCTGCGAAAGTCCAGAGGACCCTGGATGAGGAGGGGCTGCCGCAAAGAAAAGAGTGGCGCCCCAAGCAAAGGAAAGCCGATGATGAAACATCGGCTGGCACAAACATGGTGCTCGTTCGTCCGGCGAGGTGTGGAGCTCCACGATCACACGATGCACCCGAGGCGGACAACAGCAAGCGCACCAACATGATAAAGTCAGAGATTGGGCTGGTTTTATCCACCGGCCTGGACGAGTAGCAAGACTACGTCAATAAGCAAACATGGCTAGGCTGGTCCTTGCGATCGGCCCCCTACTGAGCAAGCAACGTGGAGGCCGATTCCAGCAATCGGCCAAAATTATCCTCACCATCTTTTTTGCCTGGGATCAACGTTTGACCCAACAGGGACTACCTGAAGAGCCGATACCATCAATTCTCTTGACAGAATCGGCTCGGGGGGCACCTAGGTGGATAAAATACGAGGATATGAGATAATACTATCAAATATGGGGGCCGACACACAAATCGGCCTAAAAAATTCAAACAAATTTTGAGCGCAGCCGATGTAGCAGACATCGACTTAAGAATCTCGAGAGGTGGATAAAGCCGATGCATGTCTATCGACTCTAGTGGAATTATGCGATGTTTATCGAGTCTCCACCAAATTCAAGCCAGCGGTGTTGCCTTCTGTTGTTTCGAGGGAATAAAACAATGGAAATTTCTTCAGCTGCTTCGAGCCGATCTGGGTTCCTGAACCTTTGTGTCAAGGATTTCCAATCTTTGGGGCTAATCCAGCTGAAACAGAAGGGGATCGGCTTTGACACATTCTCTCTGACAGTCTCGCCTCGAGTAAGGCTCGGGGGGCAGCAGGCCTGGCGGATACTCTGTTTAAAAAGCCGATTGGGATACCATCGGCTGATCCTTCATTGCAACCTTCTTCACAAATGATGAGTACTGAAGAGGATTATTGGGTTTGGTTGGAAAAGTTCAAAGGTTTTCCTGAAGATCCTGCATTTTCTACCAGATTTAGAAAATCATCAGTTGAAGAAGGGAAGGGCGAGTTTCGGAGGACCGATGTGGTGCTATCGGCTCATCACGCATTGGCAAAGGGGACAAATCGGCAAGGTCAGTAGAAGAGGGAATCGGCTCAATTGAACTCAGAAGAAATCGGCAAATCAAATTGGGGAAAAGTTCTTCATTAATAGGCGAGATTTCTTACATAAAGAGCTAATTGCTCTCAAAAGGAAATACTAGGGGATACATTGCCCCATCTACTACTGCTGGCCCTATTCTAGAAGTCCTATCTACGGGCCATCACTGCCCTCGTCGTCGCCATCGTCGCTGCCGTTGGCGCTGCTCCCGGCAGGCTCGTCGTCGCTCCAATGGCCGCCGACCGGGCCCTCGTTGTCTTCGTCCTCTTCGTCAGCGTCGTCCTCGTCGCTGTCGAAGTCGCTAAGGTTGCCCGGCCAAGGGCAGAACCGCTTGGCCGGCGGCTCGTCGGAGGAGCTGTCGTCGTCGTCCTCCTCTTCCTCTTCCTCCTCCTTCACCCCCTCGGAGGAGGTGAAGTCACCCCAGGAGAAGCGATCGTCATCACTCTCCTCCTCCGATTCCCCGTTGGCGAGGAAGCGGAGGTCGCTCTCCCCGTCCGTCGAGGACTGGTCGTCCTTGGACCAGATGGAGAAGTCATGGTCTGACTCCTCCCCGGCCGCAATGGCGCGGCGGATGTTGGCCGCGTGGACCTCCACAGGGTTGTGTTCCGGCGTCGGCTCGCGAGACGAAGAGGACTGGGTGGAAAGATCCGATGAGACAGAGGAGGAAGAAGACATGGTGGCACAGGAGGGTTTTTTGGAGTGCTAATGCGAAGGAGATGCAGAGGAGAACTGTTCGTAGCGGTTAAATAAAAGGGGATATAGTGGAAATTCAATGCCACAGCAGTTTCCGAGGAAGTGGTGCCTAAAAGAAAAAAACTGCCAGGTCACGCGGAGAAGTTGAGAAGGCAGGGCATCATGATGAAGGATACTGCGACAGTTCTGCTCTGCCATGACATGACCCGACGGAAAAAGCATAATGATTTTGGAAATGTCATTTCCAAAACCAGGGGGGCATGTGTTATCACCAGAATTTGACCAGGTCAGAGGTGGGCCGCGATCAAGATGGACTTGACGATATGCATATAGAGGAGATATGTGAATCGGCCTTGTTTACCAGGTTTGGGCTAGTTAGCCCGTGTATCTTTATAGTAGGTTATGTAGAAGTTAGAATTTATCTCGTGCACGGTTTAGTGCACGCCCACATTAGAAAGTCCCCTGGACTATAAATATGTACCTAGGGTTTATGGAATAAACAACAACCAACGTTCAACACAAACCAATCTCGGCGCATCGCCAACCCCTTCGTCTCGAGGGTTTCTCCGGTAAAGCACCATGCTGCCTAGATCGCATCTCGCGATCTAGGCAGCACGAGCCTGCCTACGTTGTTCATGCGTTGCTCGTGCTGAAGCCTTTTTGATGGCGAGCAACGTAGTTATCATAGATGTGTTAGGGTTAGCATTGTTCCTAGTATCATATGCTGTCGTAGTGCAACCCTTGCGCATCTAGCCGTCCTTGTACCTCATCATGGGTGCAGGGCGGCACCCGCTTGATCGTTATTTAGTAGATCTGATCCGTTACGATTGCTCCTTGATTCGTCGAGGATTAGTTTAATATCTGCAATAGTTTGGCCTTACAAAGGGTTGGAGGATCCAGCGGCACGTAGGGTGTAGTTTGCTGCCCCTAGACAGGATGTTCCGAGGATCAACCTAGTGTTGGTTTTTAGGCCTTGTCTAGGGTTGGCTTACGGTCACCGTGCGTGAGCGCGAGGCCCAATCGTGAGTAGGATGATCCGATTATGCGGTGAAAACCCCAAATCGTCGTGGATCTCATATGCTTTATCTTGATCAAGCGGGACCACCATATATTCGGCCACCTTGGACGAATCATGGGTGGATCGGCTCCATGAGCCGATTCACGGGATAACCCGAGAGCCGATCGAGGCTCGTATTTAACGTGTACGTGTGTGCCCTGCAGGAAATTAAGCGAGGCATCATCCACACCTTCCCGACCAGGTATAGGTCAGGTGGCACGCCCTTGCAATTTGCATCGGCGCGCGACCAGGAGGCTTTGCGGGCCGTCGCTCTGAGGGACTGGGGCCAGCCGCAGCCCTAGTTGTTCCCGGCTCTACGGTGTTGACCAGTCACTGCCCGCCGGTGGGTTTCTGACGTCAACAAATATTGACTTCGGCTTTCGTTTTGTCCAATTCCGAGAATATTTCCTATACAACTTTTCTGAACTACAAAACAACAGAAAACAGGGAACTGGCACTATGGCATCTTGTTAATAGGTTAGTACCGGAAAATGTATAAAAGTGCAACAAAGTGTAAGCAAAACGTATATAAATTAGTGTAAAACAAGAATGGAGCATCAAAAATTATAGATACGTTTGCGACATATCAAGCATCCCCAAGCTTAACTCCTGCTCGTCCTCGAGTAGGTAAGTGATAGCAAAAATACATTTTAAGGTGACATGAAGCTAATACAATCTTGATCAAGTTATTGTAAACCATTGTAAGCTGGGATCAAAGTACTCTAAACATAGGCATGAAAGATATAATTCTAACAATAGAACTTAGCAACTATGTTATGACATGAAAAGTAAGTCAAACAAAGGATCATGAATAATTGTGCATTGAAAGCAATTGTTTGTTTATGAGCATAGAGAAAACATAGCAAAGTGGTACTCGACATGTCCTTGATGAAGTAGCAAAACATAAATTCTAGGACACCTTTAAAGTTCAAAGGGTGACTAGATACGAGTAATTTAAGAACAAGCAATATCATAATCATGAATCAATCAACAATAAATTTGGGACTATGCACATTATACTAAGAATGACAACTATGCTCTCTTAATGATGCATAACGCAAGAAGATGAAGACTCAACATAAAAGTAAAAGAAAAGCTCTTTGCAGAGGAAGCAAGATTAACAAGTTTTATAAACCTTTCAAAAAGTATGGTACTAATTAGCTTTGAGCTCTCATTACCCCTATCATAAGCATCTTGAATGGTTAAAGTTAATGTGAGGGCAAATATGATTTATATGCTTGCCAAATCACAAGTTTAACATCTCGTGCCTCTTGAATACGAGTACATAAACCTCATGCTACTCAACTTAGGTCCCAAATAAGTTCTTGTCATTGTAAGTATACATGTTTCATTGAGAACGCCAGCGGGGTACCTCCCGCCCCATGATAGAACTACTCCTTATGATGTAGGGGCAATCCCATGCCAAAATGACAAGACAAACAAACATTGAGCATCTCAGCAATCCTTTTATTTACTATGGGCATAACTTTTTATTGAAGATGCCTCATATATAGAATACTCACTATGGTGCGCTGTAAATTTCCACCATGAATGATACATGGCTTAAGTTGGCTGCCTATGCGTTTCTATAACATATATACAAACTCCATGGACTTACAAGTTTCCATTTTATTTCGCACTGCTAGGCATCCATAAGGAAAAGAACATGATATCAACAAAATAGGAATAGGTGCAATGTTGAAAGCGTTCCCCATGAAAGCATGGTTGTGCTAACTCCCAAATCATAATTTGCAAGCATAAAATCTTCATAAGATACTAACAATGGCTCAAGTTTATTAAGTGCAAGAAAGTAAATGTGCCATTAAGTTCATGAGAGCTTTACTAACTAATTTTCTCATTACAAAATCTAACTTGGAAGATGAATAAAAGCATGATGAATATACTTGGAATAGCATGAAGCTAGTAGGTAGATATGGTGGACATGGTTGGCAAAATTTGGTTTTTGGTGGTTGGATGTACGAGTAGAGCTCATACTCAGTACATGCGAAGGCTAGCAAAGACTGGGAGCGACCAACTAAGAGAGCAATAATGACCATAATCATGCATAGCGACAAAACATTATTAATCAAAGCATAAAGTGAATTATAATTCAAAAAGTAAATGATCATAGAGGCTTTAGTGAACTGGTTGTAGTCATAACATGATCTAAACATGTGCCATGTCAACCCAATAAAGCATCAAAGGAGAATACCACAATATTATGCTTTTGTATGATGGAAACAACACGTGATTCTTTCAACATCACATTATGCATTCTCAGCTATTTGAGACAAATCATGCTACAACAATAAATACTAAGCATATAATAATAACATCCAACATGACATGCCAAAGTCTAGACAAGCTTCCTTTTGCATCACTATAAGCATAAAACATTTTACTCGTCTCCAACACCAATCAACTTATTTGAAACAACTCTCATAGATGAAAATCAATATGGAACATAGAGCTAATCATACATGAACAAAGAAAACTAACAAGCTCTCAACAAAATAAGAATATAAAACCAAGAGCTAAACGCAGTACTAGCAGACTAGAACACCCGCAGAACAGTAAGAGCGAAACTAAAGTGTTGTATTGAATTAAAATGAAGTGTGTCCTCTCCAAAACAAATATGCTGGCATCCAACAATATTCTACAGCAAACAAAACAAAACAAAACAAAAAACAAAAATAAAGACGCTCCAAGAACAACATATAGCGTACAAAGCAATAAAAATATAGCGCATAGAAAGATGACCTGTTACTTTGTTGATGAAGAGGGGATGCCTTGGGCATCCCTAAGCTTTGACGCTTGTACCTCTTGGTTATTTCTTGGGGTGACATGGGCATCCCCAATCTTGAGATTTTGTCCATACTTCATCTCATTACATCATTCTTTTTCTTTCTACACTTGAAAACTTCCTTCATACAAAACTTCACACAATTCTTATTAGTAGCATTAGTACAATCAAAATAACAAGTCCACTTGGGTTCAGTTCTAACATAAATCAAACATCTACTAAAGCATTAGCTACTGTAGCAACTTCTTAAAAAATCTCTTTTCTCAAAAGAACTAAAAAAGATACAGATTACGAGGCAAATGCAAATAGTGGCAGAAATCTGTCAAAATAGAACAGCAGGTAAAGATCGATTTGTTCGCAAATCTTCTGTTGCTCAGATCGAAAAGTGTTCAACTAACAAAAGTTAGATAATAACCTGGGGCATATGCTCAACAATTGGCAGCTCAAAATTACGCTCTGGCTGGGAATAAGAATTTTATGGTAACAGCAAAGAATCTGTTTCAGGACAACAACTTCCTCAAATCTTACTTTCCTCCTATTACTATTCTTGGCACAAAAATGATAGAAAAATGTTAAGCAGAGGATATTACAGAGGTAATAACTTCCAAGACTCAACAGAAGAAAAAATTACAGAAATAAAACATGGGTTATCTCCCAAGAATGCTTTTCTTTAACGCCTTTCAGCTAGGCGCAGAAAAAGAGCTAGCATCAAGTATTATCAAGTGAAGAAGCATCAACATCATAACTTGTTATAATAATAGAATCATAAGGTGACTTCTTTCTTTTTCTAGGGAAGTATTCCATACCTTTCTTGAGTTGGAATTGATATTTAATAATCCCATCTCTCATATCAATACCAGCACCAACAGTTCTAAGAAACAGTCTTCCCAAAATAATTGGACAAGAAGCATTGCATTCAATATCCAAAACAACAAAATCAACAAGGGAAAAAGTTATTATTAACCATAATAAGAACATTTTAACTCTCCCAAAGATTTATTTTAAGTAATATCAACAAGATGAACATCCGAATAACATTGTTCAAATGGTGGCAAATCAAGCATATCATAGATTTTTCTAGGCATAACAGAAATGCTTGCACCAAGATCACATAAAGCATTGCAATATAAGTCATCTACTTTCATCTTAATGATGGGCTCCCAGCCATCTTCTAACTTTTTAGTAATAGAAGCTTCACGCTTTAATTTCTCTTCTCTAATTTGCATGAGAGCATTAGTAATATGCTTTGTAAAAGTCATATTTATGGAACTAGCATTAGGACTTCTAGCAAGATTTTATAAGAACTTAATTACTTCAGAGATATTGCAATCATCAAAATAAAAGTCATTATTATCAAATGTAAAAGGACTATTGTCTCCCATACTCCGAAATATTTCAGCACACTTATCAGAAACAGTTTCAGTGGTTCTAGGCAATTTTGTAGAAGGAGTGGGGATTTTTCCTACACCAATTATTTTACCATTAATAGTAGGAGGTTTGGTAGAACTTGAAACTTCATTACTACTGGTGGTGGTGATGGTACAAATTTTAGTCAAATTATTATTTCTAGCAATCTCATCTTCTCTTTTCCATCTAGCATGCAATTCTGTCAACATCCTAACATTGTCATCAATTCTAACTTGAATGGCATTAATTCAAAGTTTTACTTTCTTTAGCATCATGAGGCATAACGTTTAATTTAAGAAATTTGACATCCTAAGCAAGGCTATCAACTTTAGAAGCAAGAACATCAAATTTGCCAAACTTTTTCTCAACGGATTTATTAAAAGCAGTTTATTTACTAATAAATTCCTTAAGCATGACTTCAAGATTAGAGGGTGCACTTCTATTGTTGTTGTAGGAATTACCATAAGAATTTCCATAAGCATTACCATTATTAGAAGGATATGACCTCTAATTTTTGCTACCAAAATTATTCCTATAAGCATTGTTGTTAAAATTATTGTTTTTAATGAAGTTTACATCAACATGCTCTTCTTGAGCAACCAAAGAAGCTAACAGAATATTATTTGGATAAACATGAGCTTTACTATTAACAAGCATAGACATAATAGTATCAATTTTATCACTCAAAGAGGAGGTTTCTTTAACAGAATTTACCTTCTTACCTTGTGAAGCTCTCCCGGTGTGTCATTCAGAATAGTTTATCATCATATCATCAAGGAGTTTTGTTGCAGCCCCCAAAGTAATGGACATAAAGGTACCTCCAGCTTCTGAATTCAGAAGGTTTCTTGAAGAAAAAATCAGTCCTGCATAAAAAGTTTGGATGATCATCCAAGTAATCAGTCCATAAGTGTGACTATTCTTTACCAAAGATTTCATTCTTTCCCAAGCTTGAGCAACATGTTCATTATCAAATTTGATAAATTTCATTATATATGTCACTTCTCAAAGATATAATCTTAGCAGGAGGATTATACTTTCCAATAAAAGCATATTTGTATTTAACCCAAGAATCAATACTATTTCTAGGAAAAAATAGCAACCAATATTTAGCTCTCTCTCTCAAAGAGAAAGGAAACAATTTCAGTTTTATAATGTCACCATGTACATCCTTATACTTTTGCATCTCACAAATTTCAACAAATTTATTAAGGTGAGAAGCGGCATCATCACTACTAACACCAGTAAATTGCTCTTTCATAATAAAATTTAACAAAGCAGGTTTAATTTCATAGAAGGCTGTTTCAGGAGCAGGTGGAGCAATAGGTGTACAAATAAAATCATTTTTTTTGTGTGCTAGTAAATTCACACAACTTAATATTTTCAGGAGTACCCATTTTAGAAAAATTAAAACAAAGTAACAGAAATAACAGCTATAATAGAAATTAATTTTTTCGTGTTTTTGATATAATGAAGCAAACAAGATAAAATAAAATAAACTAAGAAAAACTATAACAAAGTAAAGAGATTGGAGATGAGAGACTCCCCTTGCAGAAATCCTCTTTCTCCCCGGCAACGGCGCCAGAAAATCAGCTTGATGGGCACAGATTTTACACCGTTGGGGAAATCCAAGAGGAAGGTATGATGGGAACAATAGCAAGTTTTCCCTCAGTAAGAAACCAAGGTTTAATCAAACAGTAGGAAAAAAGCGTGACTTCTGAAGGTGTTGCTACCTGACTTGTGGCAGGGCGCACTACCGGTGTCAGCAACAACGTGGAACATGCACACAACACAACCAAGCCCCAACTTACAGTGATGTTATCAATCTCACCGTTTTTTCTGAAAACAAAGGATTAGACGTATAGTGTGCAAAGATGATGATTGTTTGTAGTGGAATTAAAGAGCACAGTGCTTGCAGTAAGTAAACAGAACGAGATGATTGTATCAGTGTAAAAGAAAGGACCGGGGTCCATATTTGACTAGAGGTGTCTCTCCATAAAGATAAATAACATGCTGCGTGAACACGTTACAGCTGGGCAATTGAGAATAAAGACCATACATGACAAGATGATTACTATGAGATTCGTTTGGGCATTACAACATAATACATAGACTGTAATCCAACTGTGTCTATGACTAATAATCCACCTTCCGGTTATCGTCCGAACCCCTTCCAGTATTAAGTTGCAAGCAACATATTATCGCATTAAGTAATGTTTGTAAAGTAAACAATAAAATTATCCTTAGACAAAACATTGTTGTTTTCTCCCTATTAGCAACAACACATAAAAAATCTTAGAAGTTATCGTCACTCTTCCAGAAAACTAGAGGCATGAACCAACTATCGAGCATAAATACTCCCTCTTGGACTCACAAGCATTTACTTGGCTAGAGTATCCACTAGCAACGGAGATCATGCAAGATCACAAATAACATATGACAAGTATATATAATCGATCTCAACATAGTATTCAATATTCATCGGATCCTAGCAAACACAACATGTAGCATTACATAAAGATGATCTTGATCATGATAGGCACCTCACAAGATCTAAACATGAGGCACAAATTAAAGAAGACAACCATCTCGCTACTTCTAAGGACCCATAGTCCAGGGATGAACTACTCACAAATCACTTCGGAGGCAGGCATGTCGATGTAGAGGCCTCCGGTGATGATCTCCTCCTCCGGCAGGGTGACGGGAAGAGCTTCAGAACCCTCCCGAGCTAGGGTCTTTGATGGCGGCCGCGGCGGAACTTTTCATGGATGGAGGCTCGGGTGTTTATGTTTTTCCTGAGATCGTGAATAAATAGGCGGAAGGGCGAGGTCGGTGGCCGCTTGGAGGGCCCACACCACCCCTTTGTGGGGGCCACACCCAGCTTGTGCCATGGGGTGGTCTTGCCGCCCTATGGCGCCTCCTCGTCCCCCTCTGGACTTTGTCTTCGTTATGGTAAAAAATTGACTAGGAATAACTTTGGTTTTTGTTTCGTCCAATTCCGAGAATATTTCCTCTACAACTTTTCTGAAATACAAAACAGCTGAAAACAGGAACTGGCACCGTGGCATCTTGTTAATAGGTTAGTGCCAAAAAATGTATAAAAGTTCAACAAAGTGTAAGCAAAACATATATAAAATGATGTAAAACAAACATGTAGCATCAAAAATTATACATACGTTTGCGACGTATCACTTTGCCGTAGACTCGGAGGAGAAATTTGAGTCGAGAGCAGCCCATGTGGTAGCAAAAAGCACTAGACAGGCGACACCGTCGGTGAGAGAGGACTGAATCACCGAAAGTATCGCTTGATCTTGTGCAATCGACAGACAGAACATCGGATGACCTGACGGTGGGCAGGGCAAATAACCGTCGACAAAACCCTCTAGGTAATGACTACGGAGTAGTGGGAGCACCTGCGCACACCAGTATAGATAGTTTTCCCATTTAAGCTTCACCGAAAGGAGGTGCACAGAGTAGAACGGAGAAGAGGGCACCACATCAATCGTCGAGAGCGGCATAGCAGGGGCAAAATGCATTGCCGGAGGAGCAGCCGGTGGTACAGCAGGGACTCTGTACAATGTCTCGGACGTGACAACAAGAGAGGCACTAGTACCATACGGAGGCGGATGCATGACGTACGCCGAGGACGACACTCCATAGGGCGGCATCGCAGGAGCATACGCATTGGCGCCATTTGCCAGGGGATTCACCGCGTATACCAGGGGAGCATATGGACCTTATGTGTTTTAGCCCCGTATGCCCCCAATAGAGGCATCATAGGGCGCTTTCCCTAGAAGAGCCGCATACGGCTGTATCGCATGAGTAGGAGGTGACAGAGAGGTGGTCAGGTATCGGGCGACGGGTGTCGGCAACGTCGGACCAAAGAACAGGGCACTAGCTGTGAGCATGGAGAGGGAGCCGAACGGCGCGGCGGCAACCATGGTCGAGCGCGAACCGCCGTTCAAGAGGTGAGCGAGGAACGGCGGGATGGCAGCCGGCTGCGCAACGGATGCAGTGCCACAACAGCGGCAAGTGGCACCGAAGAAGCCGGTGCGGGCACGGTATATTTAAGAGGTACATCATTGTGTACAAGTAAAATAAGGGAATACAAATACGTACAAAAGCTAATTATACATTGAGTGTAACAGTATGTGCCCATCTAAGGATTTGCACCTCCTTCCCCGGATCGATATCGTCTTTTTAGTTTTGAAAAGAAAAAAACGTAAATGACATAAAATTCAGGAAATAAAATCCTTTGAGATGGACATGTGTCATGTCATCAAGTTTTTAAAAAATAACAAACATGAATTTTGATATATTATGAAAAATAGCGTTATGTTTGAGTAAAACGGTTTTCTGGTTGCATACGACCTCCAATGAAAATCTTTTTTATATAAAAATGTATCTGCACAAAATATTACATCCGATTTCAACACACTTTGTCTGTTTAGAAATTTTTAAGATTCTCAAAATTGAAAAGGAAAATATAGTTTTTTAAGGTTATAGATTTCGGCGCAAAAGAATTTCAATTCTAAAAATTTCCAAAAAAATCCCTCTCTCTAGTTTCAAACTTTTCACTTCTCATCTCCCCTTCTCCACCTTATCGTCTTCTCCTATTCCACTTCTCCACCTTCTTGTCTCCTCCTCTTCCACTTCTCCACCTTCTCCTCTCCTCCTCTTTCACTTCTACCCCTTCTCCCCAAAGATGACCACCTCCTCTCCGGCGATGGCGACTTCCTCCTCTCCGAGGATAGCGACCGCCTCCGGCCCCCTTCTCCGCCGCCCACCTCCGATGCCTTGCTCAACCTCTGATGCCCTGCTCCACCTCCGACGCCCAGATCTGCCTCCGCCGATAACCTGCTCCGACGCCTTGCTCCACCACCGCCGATGCTTTCTCGGACTCCCTGCTCCAAAATCCTTGGCGCCTGCTCCGGCGACCTGCTCCCCACCATCCGCTCTTGTCAACGCCACAAGCAGGCGCCGGCGCCATGGACTCGATTGCTTTCTTTTAGTTTTTAGGGTGTTTTGTGTAAAATCACATGGACAACTGGGCAGTTATTCCAATTTAAAAAATTCAAAAAAAACCTACTGGCAGCGGATAAAAAAAGCGCACACGACTAATATATATTATTGGCAGCGCGCTAGGCACACACACGACTAGTACCTGTCATACTAGTCGTGTCTCAGGTACACACGTGAGTAGAGGGACTTATCACTAGTGAGGCACCAGTCGTGGGCGGGTACCAAAATGACATGTGATTGGTAGGTTTTTCCCTACTAGTGTAGGTACTATTTCGTTGCTACTACTGCATCCATATAACATCACCAAATAATTACTGCAGTAAGAAGTAAACAAAACTCTGCCGATCATGAACCTTGAATCATAGCTATTGGAGATCAAGTGAGCATGTATCAGAACTCTGCCAAGCATACAAATGCATGTTGCACCATTGGGATGTTTTCAATTTACGTATACACGCTTAACCAAGTCAACTAAATGGCATAGCCTCATCACACGCATTAATTAGCTGCTACAAAGTCAACCTTCGAGTTACTACTACTACATGCCTAACGAGTAGTACTATCTCCATAGTGCAAGTAACTTCGGTACTAACTTCATGTCCGACTTAGCAAATTCATTTATGTGGCAGTGAGTTAATGAGGAGAGAGGATGATTGAGTACTCAGAATTAGTTAATGTAACATCACATTTTTCAAAATATAGTGAATCTACAAGCTAATTAAGAAGTATCTATGATATTGCTTTGATATTACTAAGGCTAGCCATAGTGCAAAGTATCATATAGTGGTACTATCCATATGATACCAGTCTATGATACTACCCCTATAGTGGTTAGTATCATCTAGTAGTATCATAATCTCATGATATTAAATTATTTGTAGAATCTCAATGCAATTGTGTGTATAGGATGTATTTGATATTAATTTGTCTAGTTTCACGTGCTATGATACAGTATCATAGTATGATACCACTAGCATATCTCTCCTCATTAATTATAGCGCCACATCAGATTTTTGCCAAGGTGGCATGTATGATACTCCTTAGACTACTCATAGTGGGGAGTAACATAGGTAGTAACATCAACAACATGCAATGCCAACTAAGCATTTTGATGACATGGCATATTATTAATTGAGGAAAGAGAGGGTAGTGGTAACTAGCTATGTTACCATCACATCACACATTTCAAGGCAAGATGAGTCTACAACTTAATAAATGTAGCATTTTATGTTACTACACCCATGATACTAACCACTATGAAGGTAGTAACATAGAGTAGTAACATGTGTATGTTACTACCTAATGTTACTCCCCACTATGACTAGTCTTATGATACTAGCACTATGGCCAGCCTAAGACTAGCCACAATGAAAGTATCATAAGTAGTATCATGCATGCCATGTTGGCAAAAATCTGATGTGGTGCATCAATTAATGAGGTGAGAGATGAGAGTGCTATATCATAACCGTATCATAGCACGTAAAACTAGAAAACTTAATGGCAAACACATCATGTATACAAATTTGCATTGAGATTCTACAAAACAATAAATATGATGATAGTATGATATTATCTTATGATACTATGCATTGTGGGGTAGTATCATAGACTAGTATCACGTGCATGATACTAGCCGTATGATATTTCCCATTATGACTAGTCTAACACTATGAAGATAATATCGTTGAGTGTATGTTAGTATTCTATGTTAATTCGCACAACGACTAGTTTATAATGCAACGTGTATCCCTAGGTCGTCAATTTGACAAACATAAATGAATTTTACGACACAAAAAATATACCATTAAAAAATAGAACATCTAAAATTTCTAATAATATATGTTTAGTAATATATGCCTTATATTAGGCTTGTTAAATTTACGACCTAGGTACGTGTGCCGGCCTTATAATCAACGGGGGAGTACTTGATAATGGAAGTGACTAATATAGTAACATGCAACAAATATATTGTGAACTAGAGTACTTCCCTGTCCCATTAAAATTATCTATGATTTATCTAAATTTAAATGTATCTAGACACTAAATAACATTTAGATATATCTAAATTTTGATAAATCTTAGACAAATTTAATGAGATGGATGGAGTATATAAAATATCTATCTATCTATCTATCTATTATATTATTAAAACAACAAACAACCAACGGTGAAGATTTTTCACCCTAAAACTAAGATTTCTATACGGTGTAGATTTATCAAGCATGGACGAGCACGTATACATGGCAAGAACGGATCTTAACAAACCAAGAAAACACAAAACACACAACGATTCAAGAAAAGAAGTTTAGAAAGTACACGGCACCCCTGGGCACCCAGCGACACCGCCTCTTCCTAAACGCTAGGGGTTCCCTGCGCTGCGCCGCCATGGTCATACACTACCTCGGAGGGATATGATACGTGTTGTATTCTCGATCCACCGGCGTCTCTCCTCCTCACCAATATAATCTTATGCTTCCCTTCCACGTTTCTACAAGGGTTTTATGTGTACCTGTGAATAGGTCGCCATCTCAAAAAATTTGGGAAGCTGCATGCCTGCATCAGATGATTCAGATCCTCCATGGCATCTTTGGTAGATTATGCTGAGCATGCCCAACATGGATGAATTCAGGTGTTCCAATACAGGTTTCTGGGTTCCAACTAGCATTATCAGCTTCCGGACATACTAACAATCAGAATAATTTATGTTGCTGGTGTTCATGACGGTTTGTCATGTCGATACACCACATGGCTCCAGCTTCATCTCAGGAAAAGGGGCGCCAAGATGGAGATGATCGTGGCCAGCGTCAACATGCCGCACCTAGGCCTCCCGAGGCTAGCCGACATGGTCACCAACAAGACGTCGTCCACGGCATGACGCAGAATTGGGGGAAGCACAAACATGAAAGTCGGCGGGGTAGCGGCCACTACCTTCTGTCGTTCAGCTGCGTTGAGCCTCGGTTAGTTCGACGATCCTGAGGCATCGTTCGTGGAGCAGGTTATGTCAATGATCCACAATGCAGGTTACATGGTTTGACCATCTCACGAAGCGACAGCCTACACGAGACACTATTTTCTTTTTCAACACAGTACACGTTTGTTCCTTTTGCCTCATGTGTGCTAATCTAAGCATTGGTTCCTATTTGGGCACAACTGCCCCATGTATTGAAATTACTCATCTCCGATGACACTGTGAAATTATTTCGAAAATACAGGAAATATCTTCAGAGTATACAATGGCAACAATTAAAAGGGCGATATTTTGTGAGCTGGTGGTGATGTAGAAAGTACCTGGCATACTTGGGCACCCAGCGATCAAAATCAATACGAGATGCCCTCGCTTGCATCCTCAAATCGACCACAAGATAGGTCACAAAGACGGCAGCAAATCGACGACACGACACGGCAGAACGAGGGCAGCAACTCGATGGCACGACAGGGCTGCAGGACGTCGGCAGATCAAAGGCTTGGCATCAACTTCACGCAACAGGTGCAATCTTCAGGTAACAAGTGCAATCTTCGTGTGTGTTCAGATCTTCCACACCCAACTTCAAATTTTCATACAAACATATTCATGAAAGGTTCATGTGGATGGCCTGTTTCCACCATGTAATACTAATATTTAGTTAGACTACATTTTTCAGATAGCCGTATCAAGTCATATGTACCTATGAATAAAAGAGCTATTCATAATATTGTTTTGAAGGCAACAACGGTGTACAAGAAGTTAAGTGAGCTTACCACAAGTGGACAAACATTGAACATCAAAGTCAAAGTAATAAGAATGTGGAACTTAATCAACCCTTTGACTGATGATCTTACAAGCATTGCCATTATCTTGATGAACTCGAATAGCTGGTTTTTAACATATTTAACAATGGATTTGTTCTATTGTCTCTACTGCTACTAGGTTTTTCTTGAATTTCCTTCAGTTTCTGAAGGGTGATATGATCACCGCTACTATATGGATGAATATGATACACATACTGATCAAGGAACTATGAGAGTTTTGTATACGTTTTCAGAAACTTCAGAGTTGTACAATTTACACAATATCACACAGTCAGCAATGAGTAAAGTAATCCATCCATGTCAGTGAAGTCACCACTTAATATTCAACAATAGAGATTGTTTTTTCCATTAACCATATTGTTTCCATTTAATACTTTTTAATGAAATATGTAGGGGTGATAAAATTAGAGTAATATTATGGGGAAGATTGGCTCATCATATATGTAATTGGCAATCCAACCGTCATTAGTGTTACCTAAACAACGGTGCAAAAAAATTAAAAATTGACTTTCATACGCTGCAGCTTACCACCACACGGAAAAAAGGCGTATGCTCAGGTGGAGATAGAGAAATAGATGAGACAAGTAGGAAAGTCATTGAAGGATTATCCAGAAATAGACCTACCGAATGACTCTCTCTGTCGTAAAATAACTTGCTCAACTTTTCCTAAAAGTTTAACTATATTGAGATTAAAAAATTAGGTACATACATGTATTTATAAAGAAGAATAATGGCAATACGAAAGATACGGGTAGAGAGAAATAACTTCTAATTAATGCAAGGATGGATAGACGAAAATATGTAAGAGCACAAATAGGAAGCATATTAATATACATTGTCAGATGGGAATAATAAAGTGTTCAATCTCACTCCAATAAATGTGAGAAAAATATTTAATGTTCATACAAAATCAGACCCTGCAAATCCGCATATTATATCAAATTAATATTCTTAAAATACTAAATCGTATATATAAATATTAAATAGTGTTTTCCTATTTTCTGTTGAAACGTGACAACTAAATATAATCTTCATAGATTGCTAAATGTCTGTTTAATGTCTAGGCGCGCAAATGCGCGGGCCACGCTGCTAGTTATTAAATAAAGAGAGAGTTGGTTGTGGTAACTAGCAATGTTACTACTCCAGTAATGTGAGGTAATTAAAAAAGACGTGAGTAAATATGGAATACTAATTATAAGGAAGAGAGAGTAATCGAATTGTAAGTTCAATACTACTACCTCTGTCATCTTGTGATCCCGTCATGCCAAAGAAAAAAATGCCAAATCCACAGGTTATAATCTGCCACAGCTTCAAGCACCACACTGGAATATCTGTGACGCCATTTGTATATACCTTGCCAAGCAAACAGATAGTTCTTCCATGACCAGTGCATGCAATCGATGCTTTCAAGCATTCCAGAGAATCCTCTGGCAGCATTTTGTGCCATGATCCTTGCAGTCTCTTCCTCAGTTGGCTCTCTCAAGTAGTATTTGCCAAACTTTCCCACCACAGCTCGGCAAAATTTGTACATGCACTCAATGGCAGTAGACTCACTCATGTGAAGGTAGTCGTCTTGTGTATCGGCAGGTGCTATATATGCACGTATCCTCATGGCGGCGGTGCACTTTTGAATCGACGAGAAGCCGACAACGCCTATAGCGTCCTGCTTGAGCTTGAACTAGGGGTCGAACTCTCGAACGCCATGGAGGATATTCATGAACAAACCCTTGCTCATCCTATATATGCGTCGAAAATTATCGGCATGTGTTGCGTCATCTACGAAGTAGTCGCTGTGCAGCATGGTATGCCTGTTACCACCCGATTCTGGCCAAATCAGGAAGTGGGCCGTAAGTGAAGATGGACTTGAAGGACGTACACGTGGAACATCTTTGAAGCGGCCTCGCGCTAAGAGATTGGGCTTAATTGCCCGTGTATCTATAACATATTAGATTGTGTTGTAATCTAGATTAAAGAGATAGAGTTTGGCCCGTGCACGGTTAGGTGCACGCCTCAATTAGAAAGTCCCTTGGACTATAAATATGTATCTAGGGTTATCGGAAAAGGAGGACAATCACCGTTCAACCAAAACAAACCAATCTCGGCGCATCGCCACCCCTTTCCTACGAGGGTTCTTACCGGTAAGCATCATGCTGCCTAGATCGCATCTCGCGATCTAGGCAGCGTAAAGCTTAGTATTGTTCATGCGTTGCTCGTGCTGAAGCCTTTTTGATGGCGAGCAACGTAGTTATCATTAGATGTGTTAGGGTTAGCATTGATCTTCACGTAATATGCTATCGTAGTGCAACCCTTGCATGTCTAGCTGCCCTTACGTCTATCCAGACGTAAGGGCAGCATCTTGCTTGATCATGCCTAGTAGATCCGATCCGTTATGGTTGCTCCCTGCATCTGCAGGGATTAGTTTGATATCTGCATAGTTAGGCCTTATGCTGGGGTCGGAGGATCCGGTGGTGCGTTAGATGCTGTTCACCGTCCCTGCGAGGGATGTTCCGGGGATCAACGTTATGTTGGTTTTTAGGCCTCTCGCAGGGGTAGTTTGCACCGTCTCTCGTAGCTGCTAGGCCCGATCGCACGTAGGACGTTCCGATTATGCGGTGAAAACCCTAAACCGTCGTGGGTCGTTTCAGCTTTGTCCTGATCAAGCAGGATCCCCATGCCATTGCTAATCCATCAAGGACCATGGGGCGATCGGCTCTTTGAGCCGATCCACAGGGAAACCTGAGAGCCGATAAGGCTCGTATTTAATGTGCACGTGTCTACCATGCAGGAACAATCGAAGCACTAACACCTTCCTGACCAGGTCTAGGTCAGGTGGCACGCCCAGGCAACCGCCAGGACGCGCGCCAGAAGATTTGCGGGACGACGCGAGGTGCCAGGGATCCACTAAGCGGCCCTAGGAGCCTCCCGGCTCTTCGTGTTACTTAGCCAAAGCCCGCCGGGGGGTTTTGGAGGGTAACACATTCTGGCACGCCCGGTGGGACATTTTCTTCAACATCTACGTCAACATCGGCATCCGAGATGGCGGAGGAACAGATCACGTACGAGGAACTCCCTCCGGATCACAAGAAAAAGTACGACGAGTTGAAAGCCATCTGTGAAGCCGAACTAATCGGCTCCTTTGAGAAGACCCGGTCGCACGGCGTCAGATTCAAAGGATTCACGCCACAAGGCGTCCTTGAAGGGGTGGATCTGTCTCTCCCGTCACAGGAACGTACCCAAGCCCTGCGTCAGGAGATCAACTATGTGGTGTCCCATTCACTGCATCGGCACTCTGAGAGCCTGGTGAACACTCTGGAGCGCGTTGCGCTCCGGGTGGTGCAAGAGATCATGGAGCGTCGTTACTCCCCTTCAGGACCTGTTCTAGGGACTCACCAGGGAGAGATGCAACTCCACTCCAGGCCGCCTCTGCCGTACGCAACGGCGGCTCCACCACAACAAAGCTCGCCGGCATACGTCGTCTACAAGGATGGGGGTGACCCGGGCGACTACCAGTTCTTACCTGACCCGCCCAAGGAAATCCCACACGGATACGTGTGTGCGTATGTGCCGGACTGCAACAACTGGACGCAGGCGATCCAGGCTCCACCAGGAGGGATTGCCGGAGCAGGAGCAATTGTTCCGGCAGGAAGGATAACTGCAACAGCGGGGAGTCTAGGAGCAGAAGCTGAGAAACAAGCGTGGCTAGCCAAGTACGCCACTGCACCAATCCGAGAAAGCTCAGCTGCTACTACCTCCACCGCAGATCAGATCAGCGCAGTCTCGAGAGATCAATTCGGCATCTTGCCGAAGAAGAAGATAATCGGCTATTCCAAGCCGTATCCCAATGAGTTCGACCTGATCCCACTACCGCCTAAGTACCGGCTTCCGGACTTCAACAAATTCAGTGGGTCAGAAGGGTCGAGCTCCATCGAGCACGTGAGCCGATACCGGCCCAGGCTGGGCATGGCTTCGGCATCAGATCAGTTACGGGTGAGGTGCTTCTCGCAATCCCTCACCGGTCCAGCTTTTGGATGGTACACTTCTTTGCAGCCAAATTCAGTGCAATCATGGAAGCAGCTGGAGGAACTGTTCCACACCCAATACCATTCAGAGACTACTGAAGCTGGTATTGCCGAGCTGGCACAGGTTCGGCAAAAGCGAGGAGAGACAGTGGCTGAGTACATTCAGCGTTTCAGAACTGTCAAGAACCGATGCTATTCGGTTCATATAACTGAGAAAGAGGCAGTCGAGCTGGCCGTGGCAGGCCTGGCAGCGTCGTTCAAGGATCTGACGTTCCAAGTTGAGTACAACTCGCTGACGCACCTGGTCAACAGACTGACCTTATATGAGCAGCGCCATCCAGAACTGTACCAAGATAAGTTCAAGCGCGCGATCAGCCTGGTCAATGCCGATGAAGATGAAGATTTCGCGGACGATCAGGAAGTTGCAGTAGCCGAGTGGACTCGGACGCCAGTACCCGTGTCCTGCCAATGGGTGAATCCACCAGGGCCTCCAAGAGGGTTGGACTTTGACGTGACCAAAACCGAACAAATCTTCGATCTGTTACTGAAAGAGAAACAGTTGAAGCTACCCGAAGGCCACAAGATCCCTACGGCACAAGAGATGAACAAGAGGCCATACTGCAAGTGGCATCATACGTTCACGCACACCACCAGCGACTGCAAGGTACTGCGCGCACAAATCCAGATGGCGATAGAAGCAGGCCGATTAACATTCGGACAGTTTGCCATGAAGGTAGACAGGCGTCCGTTTCCAGACGTCAACATGGTGGACCTAAGCCACTCCATAAGAGAACCAGGGTTCTCTTTCGATGTCAATATGGCAGGGTTCGTGATTCGCCATGGCGCGGACAAAGTAGAGAGCAGCCATTCTCGTGGCAAGGATAAAGAGGAGGCCGTTCCACGCGACCGGCCCCAAGACGACGATAGACGGTACCTGACCGAGGAGGAGGTGAGAAGCATACGGTATCAGCGCCCATTATCCGTGCATCTCCTCAACAAATATGAGCAGCAGTACGACCGACGTCGACACTACGACGAAGACGATGAGAAACATCGTTGGTCTGATGCGGAGAACAGGAGGTATCGTCGTAACGACGGCAACAACGACGGGTACGAACGACGCGCTAGCGAGAGGTCAAAGGAGCAAGAAAACGTGGACAAGCACTGGAGCTGTCCCTTCTTCAAACATTGCTGGGACTCAGGAATGAGCCGATTGCCAACAATCGAGAACTGCCCAGAATGCAAACAGCAAGGAAGAAGGGGGGCAAGCGAAGTTTCAGTGTTCAAGCGTCTAGGACCTCTCCCACCTCAGAGTAAACGAGCTGAGTCATCTCAAGAAGAAGACTTCGAGGAGTCAGATGGAGAAGAAGATACGTATCACCGACCAAGGTGGTGCCCTGATGGACTCAGCCATTCTCAGAAGCGTCGGGTGCAGCGGCTGCGAAACCTGGAAGAAGCCGAGGCACAGTACCTGTACACGTTGAGAAGAGCGCGGCCCGATCTGGCCGCGAAAATCCAGCAAATAGTGGAGACGAAGGCGCGCCCGCCAAAGAAAGTATGGCGCCCCAAACAGGCTAAAGCCGATGCACAGGCATTGGCTGATGCCGATGCAGACGCATCGGCAGACACAAACATGATATCCGTGGGCTGGACAGAGTAGCACGTCCAATACATTGGACATACGTGGCAAGGCTGATCCCTGCGATCGGCCCTCAAAAAAGAAAAATAAAAAGCAAAGGATCTTATCTCCAACATGCCACGTAGCTACAATGGAAATCCAAGAAGTTGCAAATCATCGTCAAAGC
This sequence comes from Lolium rigidum, assembly GCF_022539505.1. Lineage (NCBI taxonomy): Eukaryota > Viridiplantae > Streptophyta > Magnoliopsida > Poales > Poaceae > Lolium > Lolium rigidum. The sequence continues at coordinate 295,315,917 of NC_061514.1, read as the reverse complement.
ATTGCAACAAAGAAGGAGGCCGATTCCCGCAATCGGCCAAAATCATCCTCAACATACCTTCGTCTGTGTTCAGCGTCAATCCAACAGATGCCTGAAGAGCCGATACCATCAATTACTTGACAGAATCGGCTCGGGGGGGGCACATAGATGGATGATATACGAGGATACGGAGCTGGGAACGGATGTCAAATTGCCAGCGGAGCAGCTCAAGTATGGGGGCCGATACGTAAGCAAATCGGCCACAAAAAATGGAAAATCCAAAAAAAAATTAGCACAGCCGATGCGTAGACATCGACTTAAGTATTCAAAGCCGATGCACGGTCATCGACTCAAGGGGTATAAGCGGAAGCCTAATAGAGCAGTCATCTACTGGATGAACCCATCATTGGGATTGCTTGGCGACTCGGACCCGCTCTTCAGGGACTTCCAACTCCTTGTGCAAGGCTTCAAGCTCGGCAGCACCAATAGAAGCATCAATTTGGGCGTCCAAGACGGCCCTTTTCCTCATTTAAGCCTTTGGTGTTTGCCGGCAAGTTTGAAGATCGCAGCCCTGGCCAACAGCAAGAGCAACATGGACGTGCGGATCAGGCCAGGATCATGAGAACAACCGACAATCATCCAGTCGGACTGAACTTCATCCTCACCAGAGGTTGCCTCATTGGACTGAAGAGATTCGGGGGGGCAGCTCACCTGGGAGGTTCTCTGCTTTTGGAAGCCGATTTATTTGGAATCGGCTAACGCTGCACTACCCTTGGGAAGCCGAGGATGGACCATTTGGTTGATACACCTTTATCCTCGTCTTGACTGAGACTCGGGGGGCAGCTAACCCTGAAGATTCCGCATCCTGAAGAGCCAGTGGTGTTGAAATTGGCTATCTCTGCGTCCTAGCCATGCTGAACAGGAGGGCTCTTGCAGAGTAAAACCGTCAGGGTTGACGGGAGGAGTTGAAAGAAGGGGCCATCATCGTTGATCAGGCTCTAGACCAATCCGTTGCTGCAAGGAGCAAACGTCACGAGGGAAGCTGTGAACGAGTGACACTTGTTTCACAGGGGTATCGGCTTCGAGATCAAGATTGTCAGCAACGGACTAAGGAGCTTTCCTGGAAACATTGATCCAGAAGTTTTTCTGTCAGGACGAATACTACGATTGGATGATTTTAAAGTCCAAAGATCTAGGGGTTTCACAGCTGCACGTGGACCTGTCCGGTTGGAGGTTTAGGTCTGAATTTCATGGATTGCAAGTTAGTATTTGAAAAAGGGGATTGGATCGACCTGTTTTGCAATCCATTGGAACAGCTGATGCTTTGCCATCGGCTATTTGAGCATCTACCGAAGCGACAATCGGCAGACTCAGGACGAAGGGCGATTGGCTAAATCGTCAATAAGGAATCAGTAAAATCAAATGGGGAATTCTTCATTGATAAACGAGGATTTCTTACATAAGAGCTGATTGCTCCCAAAAGGGATTGCTAGGGGGAACATTGTCCCATCTACTAAACCTAGCTCTATCCTATCTAAGGGCCGCTGCTGTCCTCATCGTCGCCGTCGCCGCCATCGGCGCTGCTCCCGGCCGGCTCGTCGTCACTGCTATAGTGACCACCGGTGGAACCTTCATTGTCTTCATCTTCTTCGCTAGCGTCGCCATAGTCGCTGTCGAAGTCGCAGGTGTTGCCTGCCCAAGGGCAGAGACGCTTGGCCGGCGGTTCATCGGAGGAGGTGGTGTCCCCCTCCTCTTCCTTCACCTCCTCAGCGGAGGAGTATCCGTCCCAGGAGAAGCCGTCGTCGTCGCTTTCCTCCTCCGATTGCCCAACGGCAAGGAAGCGAAGGTCGCTCTCCCCGTCCGTTAAGGACTGGTCGTCTTCGGACCAGACGAAGGAGTCGTGAGTCGACTCGTCTCCGTCGGCTATGGCGCGGCGGATATTGGCCGCGTGGGCCTCCTGTGGGTCCCATTCAGGCGTTGGCTCGCGGGAGGTGGAGGATTGGGAGGAAGGGCCCGATGAGGAAGAAGACGAGGAAGAAGACATGGCGGCTGAGGAGGGTTTTTCGGTTTGCCGATGGCTACTATGGAGCAGGGGGATGAAGAGAGGAACCACAGGATGTGGCCGAATAAAAGGGGGAATATGTGGTTTAATGCCTAAGCAGTTCCCGAGGACGTGGTGCCAGAACCGTCAAGTCGTGCAGAGAAGGCGAGGAGGCAAGACGTCATCATGAAGGAAACTGCGACGGTTCTGCCACGACATGACCCTTCGAAAGAGACAGATGGTTTTGCCATTATCATCATCAAAACCAGGGGGCATGTGTTACCACCCGATTCTGGCCAAATCAGGAAGTGGGCCGTAAGTGAAGATGGACTTGAAGGACGTACACGTGGAACATCTTTGAAGCGGCCTCGCGCTAAGAGTTTGGGCTTAATTGCCCGTGTATCTGTAACATATTAGATTGTGTTGTAATCTAGATTAAAGAGATAGAGTTTGGCCCGTGCACGGTTAGGTGCACGCCTCAATTAGAAAGTCCCTTGGACTATAAATATGTATCTAGGGTTATCGGAAAAGGAGGACAATCACCGTTCAACCAAAACAAACCAATCTCGGCGCATCGCCACCCCTTTCCTACGAGGGTTCTTACCGGTAAGCATCATGCTGCCTAGATCGCATCTCGCGATCTAGGCAGCGTAAAGCTTAGTATTGTTCATGCGTTGCTCGTGCTGAAGCCTTTTTGATGGCGAGCAACGTAGTTATCATTAGATGTGTTAGGGTTAGCATTGATCTTCACGTAATATGCTATCGTAGTGCAACCCTTGCATGTCTAGCTGCCCTTACGTCTATCCAGACGTAAGGGCAGCATCTTGCTTGATCATGCCTAGTAGATCCGATCCGTTATGGTTGCTCCCTGCATCTGCAGGGATTAGTTTGATATCTGCATAGTTAGGCCTTATGCTGGGGTCGGAGGATCCGGTGGTGCGTGATGTCTACGGGTGCTTCTATTCTTGTAGACAGTGTTGGGCCCCCAAGAGGAGAGGTTTGTAGAACAGCAGCAAGTTTCCCTTAAGTGGATCACCCAAGGTTTATCGAACTCAGGGAGGAAGAGGTCAAAGATATCCCTCTCAAGCAACCCTGTAATCACAAAGCAAAAAGTCTCTTGTGTCCCCAACACACCAAATACACTTGTCAGGTGTATAGGTGCACTAGTTCGGCGAAGAGATAGTGAAATACAAGTAATATGGATGTATATGAGTGGTAATAGCAATCTGAATAAAATATGGCAGCGAGTAAACATGCAGCAAAACGAGTAAACAAACGGAGATTCGATGCTTGGAAGCAAGGCCTAGGGATCCTGCTTTCACTAGTGGACACTCTCAACAATGATCACATAATAGGACTACTCTACACTCTTTTGTTGGATGATGAACGCATTGCGTAGGATTACACGAACCCTCAATGCCGGAGTTAACAAGCTCCACAATGCAATGTTCATATTTAAATAACCTTAGAGTGCAAGATAGATCAACATAATTACACCAAGAACTAACATAGCATGCACACTATCACCATCACGCATATGTAGGAGGAGTAATACACATCAATACCATCATAGCAATAATTAACTTCATAATCTACAAGAGATCATAATCATAGCCTACGCCAAGTACTCACACGGTGCACACACTATCACCTTTACACACATGGAGGAGGAATAGAGTACTTTAATAACATCACTAGAGTAGCACATAGACGATATTCAACTAGATCACATAAAGAGAGAGATGAACCACATAGCTACGGCGGAGCCCTCAGCCCCGGGGGTGAATTACTCCCTCCTCATCATGGAGGCAGCGATGGCGGTGAAGATGGCGGTGGAGACGGCGGTGGAGATGACTCCGGGGGCAATTCCCCGTCCGGCGAGGTGCCGGAACGGAGACTTCGTCCCCCGAATCTTGATTTCGCGATGGCGGCGGCTCTGGAAGGTTTTCTCGGGTCTCGTCTTCCGTACTGGGGGTTTCGCGACGGAAGCTTTAAGTAGGCGGAGGGTCAACGCGGGGGGCCACACGAGGGGCCCAGGGGGTAGGTCGGCGCGGCCAGGGCCTGGGCCGCGCCGGCCTCCCTCCTGGCCGCCTCGTGGCCCCACTTCGTTAGGTCTTCGGTCTTCCGGAAGCTTCGTGCAAAAATAGGACCCCGGGCGAAAGTTTCGTCCAATTCCGAGAATATTTCTTTACTAGGATTTCTGAAACCAAAAACAGCGAGAAAACGACAGCGGCTCTTCGGCATCTTGTTAATAGGTTAGTTCCGGAAAATGCATAAATATGGCATATAATGTGCATAAAACATGTAGGTATCATCAATAAAGTAGCATGGAACATAAGAAATTATCGATACGTTGGAGACGTATCAGCATCCCCAAGCTTAGTTACTGCTCGTCCCGAGCAGGTAAAACGATAACAAAGATAATTTCTGAAGTGACATGCCATCATAATCTTGATCATACTATTTGTAAACATATGTAATGAATGCAGCGATCAAAGCAAAGGTAATGACATGAGTAAACAAGTGAATCATATGACAAAGACTTTTCATGAATAGTACTTCAAGACAAACATCAATAAGTCTTGCATAAGAGTTAACTCATAAAGCAATAAATCAAAGTAAAGGTGTTGAAGCAACACATAGGAAGATTAAGTTTCAGCGGTTGCTTTCAACTTATAACATGTATATCTCATGGATATTGTCAACATAAAGTAATATAACAAGTGCAATATGCAAATATGTAGGAATCAATGCACAGTTCACACAAGTGTTTGCTTCTTAGGTGGAAGGAGATAGGTAAACTGACTCAACAATAAAAGTAAAAGAATGGTCCTTCAAAGAGGAAAGCATCGATTGCTATATTTGTGCTAGAGCTTTTATTTTGAAAACATCAAGAGAGTATAAAAGTAAAGTTTTGAGAGGTGTTTGTTGTTGTCAACGAATGGTAGCGGGTACTCTAACCCCCTTGCCAGACAAACCTTCAAAGAGCGGCTCCCATTTTATTTTATTTTTGGGTGGCACTCCTTCCAACCTTTCTTTCACAAACCATGGCTAACCGAATCCTCGGGTGCCTGCCAACAATCTCATACCATGAAGGAGTGCCCTTTTATTTTAGTTTTATTATGATGACACTCCTCCCCACCTTTGCTTTCTCAAGCCATGGCTAACCGAATCCTTCGGGTGCCGTCCAACAATCACATACCATGGAGGAGTGTCTATTTTTTGTTAATTAATTTGGGACTGGGAATCCCATTGCCAACTCTTTACGCAAAATTATTGGATAAGCGGATGAAGCCACTAGTCCATTGGTGAAAGTTGCCCAACAAGATTGAAAGATAAACACCACATACTTCCTCATGAGCTATAAAACATTGACACAAATCAGAGGTGATAAATTTTGAATTGTTTAAAGGTAGCACTCAAGCAATTTACTTTGGAATGGCGGAGAAATACCATATAGTAGGTAGGTATGGTGGACACAAATGGCATAGTAGTTGGCTCAAGGATTTGGATGCATGAGAAGTATTCCCTCTCGATACAAGGTTTAGGCTAGCAAGGTTATTTGAAGCAAACTCAAGGATGAACAAGTGCAGCAAAACTCACATAAAAGACATATTGTAAACATTATAAGACTCTACACCGTCTTCCTTGTTGTTCAAAACTCAATACTAGATATTATCTAGACCTTAGAGAGACCAATTATGCAAACCAAATTTTAGCAAGCTCTATGTATTTCTTCACTAATAGGTGCAAAGTATATGATGCAAGAGCTTAAACATGAGCACAACAATTGCCAAGTATCACATTATCCAAGACATTTTACCAATTACTACATGTAGCATTTTCCAATTCCAACCATATAACAATTTAACGAAGAGGAAACTTCACCATGAATATTATGAGCTAAGAACACATGTGTTCATACGAACCAGCGGAGCGTGTCTCTCTCCCACACAAGGATGAACTTATTCAGAGAACTAAGATAACAAAACAAAAACAAAAATAAAAGCACACAGACGCTCCAAGTAAAATACATAGGATGTGACTGAATAAAAATATAGTTTCACTAGAAGAAACCTGATAAGTTGTCGATGAAGAAGGGGATGCCTTGGGCATCCCCAAGCTTAGATGCTTGAGTCTTCTTAAAATATGCAGGGATGAACCACCGGGGCATCCCCAAGCTTAGACTTTTCATTCTTCTTGATCGTAGTATATCATCCTCCTCTCTTGACCCTTGAAAACTTCCTTCACACCAAACTTCAAGCAAACTCATTAGAGGGTTAGTGCATAATCAAAAATTCACATGTTCAGAGGTGAAACAAACATTCTTTTCACTTCTGGACATTGCATAAAGCTACTGGACATTAATGGATCAAAGAAATGAATCCAACATAGCAAAAGAGGCAATGCGAAATAAAAGGCAGAATCTGTCAAAAACAGAACAGTCCGTAAAGACGAATTTAAAACTGGCACCAGACTTGCTCAAATGGAAAAACTCAAAACTAATGAAAGTTGCGTACATATCTGAGGATCACGCTCGTAAATTGGCAGATTTTTTCGAATTTTCTACAGAGGACTGTGCCCAGATTCGTGACAGACATCAATGCTGTTTCTGCGCAGCGATCCCAAATACAACATCAACTTTAGCATAGAAACTTTACTTGGCACAAAAACATGATAAGGAGAGGTTGCTACAGTAGTAAACAACTTCCAAAACACAAATATAAAACAAAGTACTGTAGCAAAATAACACATGGGTTATCTCCCAAGAAGTTCTTTCTTTATAGCCATTAAGATGGGCTCAGCAATTTTGGTGATGCACCCGCAAGAAATAGTATTTGAAGCAAAAGAGAGCTTCAAGAGGCAATTCAAAACACATTTGAGCCTAACATGCTTCCTATGCAAAAGAATCTTATACACAAATGAATTCATGAAGAGCAAAGTGGCAAGCATAAGAGGATAAAACACGAGTAACTTAAAGATTCTCAACATAAAGAGGGGAAACTTAATATTATTAAGATGCATATAACCATATTTCCCTCTCTCATAATAACTTTCAGTAGCATCATTGATGAAATCCACAATATACCCGTCACTTAAAACATTCTTATCATGGTTCATATGCATAGAAGTATCATTAATTTTGGCATAAGAAGAGTTATTCTCATTAATAGTAATTGGAGCAAGATTATTATCAAGAATTTGAACATGGTAAACAAGTTGCATATTAAAAGAATTGTTTTTGGCAAGCCCATCATAACTATGACAAGTTTCATAAGGATAATTGTAACATGTGTCATATACATCTCTATAGCAATTATCTAAACCAGAATATGTAATATCATCATTTTCACTAAAAGTAGAGGTCTCAAATACAGGATCTTCAAGCACAACATCCCCAAGCTTAGAGCTTTCAATATCATCGTTTAAGGGGACATGAATAATGCTATCATCATTAATTTCATAATCAGTACCAAAGAGATTTTCAATATCAAAGGCAGCGTGCTCATCCAAATCATGATCACTAATATGGGTAAAGGGTATAGGAAGATCATCGTACTCAGATTCATTATCATAATAATCATTAGGAGCAACATACTTACGGTTACCTAGCGTTATCTCATTCACGCGGGGATACGCCGTTACCTCTTTCTTTTTATTCTCCTTCTTCTTCTTCTTCTTCTTCTTCTTCTTCTTCTTCTTCTTCGTTCCCTTCTTCTTCTTCTCCTTCTCCTCGTTCCCTTCTTTAGGAGGAAGAGGCTTGAATGGTGGCTTGTCCGCATAACCTGATTTTCTTTTAGAAACAATAGAAGAAACTTGGGAGGATCCCTCCTTTTCATTAATTAATTGAAAACACACAGCGGTCCTATCATATTTTGGCAAGGTGTCATCTTCTAAAATATTCTGTATGTAAGTATTTGTATGGCTAATATCAATGCAATAAGAAAGACAACCATGCAGGACATCATCAATATCAAGATCGTTAATATTTAACAAAGAAATTTTTCTTGATAACTCTTCACACTTCAAAAATAAGGTAAGTTCATCATGCTGATTAGGAGTAATTTCATCATCACAATACAAATTTGCAGCACTCATGGGGTTTGAATTATCATTGGAGGAACATTGAAAATTAAAATGACCAACTCTATGGCAAAGTTCACAAATAAAAGGATAGAGGGCACACACTTTTTCTCCAAGATCATCTAGAGCTCTAGACCACTTTCTAGTTTTTTCATTTACTGTGATCGATACAATATTCATCTTCTATTTGATTAATTCCACAAGGTCTATGTATTCCACAAAAATTAACATGCTTATAGGAAATAGCATTCTTAGGAGTTTGAGCATGCTTATTGCAATCATTAACAACAATGTCATTTTTCATACAAGCCTTTTTAAAAGGTTCATGATACTTATCAAAATTCTTTTTAGGCAATTCTAAATGAGAAGCAAAGGCTTTATAAAGATTTGCAGCAACTTGAGAGTCAAGACCATAAGTAGCACTCATATTTCGAAATTTACCACTATCCATGAAAGTTTCAATGCATTCATAATCATAATTTATACCCGACTCTTTACCTTTGTCGTTCTCCCAATCTTCAGCGTTCTCCTTAATCCGATCTAGAAGGTCCCTTTTAAACTCTTCTTTATTGCTCGTGAATGATCCAGAACAAGTAGTATCCAGCAAGGTCTTATCTTGAAAAGAAAGTCTTGCATAGAAATTATCAATGATGATATTACCTGGAAGCTCATGATTGGGGCATTTGAGCATTAAAGTCTTCAATCTCTCCCATGCTTGGGCAATACTCTCTCCATCATGAGGCCAAAAATTATATATATGGTTTCGATCTTTGTGAATTTCACTCGGAGGATAGAACTTGGAATAAAATAGAGGCACAATATCCTTCCAATCAAGAGAGCGCCCGTCCTTCAATAGTTTATACCAATGCGCCGCTTTACCAGACAGCGACATAGAGAATAGTTTCTTCTTCACTTCATCCATAGAGATACCTGCACACTTGAATAACCCGCATAATTCATGCAAAAACAGTAAATGATTTCCAGGATGGACAGTTCCATCCCCTTCATAGCGGTTATCCATAACACGTTCAATAATTTTCATAGGTATTTTATACGGAATACTTTCAGCAGGTGGATTTAAAATATCAGAAGCTTCATTAAATTTATCGCATATGGGAGATAAAGCATTATCAGAACAAAATATTTCTTCCAAAGCGGAGGAGCTAAAAAGATTATTTTTATGTAAACTAGCTTCCCCAAGCTTAGACTTCTTCATAGCATTAGCAGTAATTGCATTCATACTAATAACATTGCTACTATCATGTAAATAAGGTTCCATAGGTTTTTTAATTTTCGCATCAAACCATCCATGTCTTAAATCAGGAAATAGAATAAGAAGCTCACTAATTTTTTTGTTGTTTTCCATTATGCCTAACTAGTGAAAACAAGAAACCAAATGTCGCAATTGCAGAGTCTAAAGGAAATAGCTTCGAGTACTTACAACGGCGCCGGAGAATAGCTTAGTAGCCGAGATCCGGAGTGTGAGTACCTTTTACCTTTCCTCCTCGGCAACGGCGCCGTGAAAGTGCTTGATGTCTACGGGTGCTTCTATTCTTGTAGACAGTGTTGGGCCCCCAAGAGGAGAGGTTTGTAGAACAGCAGACAAGTTTCCCTTAAGTGGATCACCCAAGGTTTATCGAACTCGGGGAGGAAGAGGTCAAAGATATCCCTCTCAAGCAACCCTGTAATCACAAAGCAAAAGTCTCTTGTGTCCCCAACACACCAAATACACTTGTCAGGTGTATAGGTGCACTAGTTCGGCGAAGAGATAGTGAAATACAAGTAATATGGATGTATATGAGTGGTAATAGCAATCTGAATAAAATATGGCAGCGAGTAAACATGCAGCAAAACAGTAAACAAACGGAGATTCGATGCTTGGAAGCAAGGCCTAGGGATCCTGCTTTCACTAGTGGACACTCTCAACAATGATCACATAATAGGACTACTCTACACTCTTTTGTTGGATGATGAACGCATTGCGTAGGATTACACGAACCCTCAATGCCGGAGTTAACAAGCTCCACAATGCAATGTTCATATTTAAATAACCTTAGAGTGCAAGATAGATCAACATAATTACACCAAGAACTAACATAGCATGCACACTATCACCATCACGCATATGTAGGAGGAGTAATACACATCAATACCATCATAGCAATAATTAACTTCATAATCTACAAGAGATCATAATCATAGCCTACGCCAAGTACTCACACGGTGCACACACTATCACCTTTACACACATGGAGGAGGAATAGAGTACTTTAATAACATCACTAGAGTAGCACATAGACGATATTCAACTAGATCACATAAAGAGAGAGATGAACCACATAGCTACGGCGGAGCCCTCAGCCCCGGGGTGAATTACTCCCTCCTCATCATGGAGGCAGCGATGGCGGTGAAGATGGCGGTGGAGACGGCGGTGGAGATGACTCCGGGGGCAATTCCCCGTCCGGCAGGGTGCCGGAACAGAGACTTCTGTCCCCCGAATCTTGATTTCGCGATGGCGGCGGCTCTGGAAGGTTTTCTCGGGTCTCGTCTTCCGTACTGGGGGTTTCGCGACGGAAGCTTTAAGTAGGCGGAGGGTCAACGCGGGGGGCCACACGAGGGGCCCAGGGGGTAGGTCGGCGCGGCCAGGGCCTGGGCCGCGCCGGCCTCCCTCCTGGCCGCCTCGTGGCCCCACTTCGTTAGGTCTTCGGTCTTCTGGAAGCTTCGTGCAAAAATAGGACCCTGGGCGAAAGTTTCGTCCAATTCCGAGAATATTTCTTTACTAGGATTTCTGAAACCAAAAACAGCAGAAAAGAGCAACTGGCTCTTCGGCATCTTGTTAATAGGTTAGTTCCAGAAAATGCATAAATATGGCATATAATGTGCATAAAACATGTAGGTATCATCAATAAAGTAGCATGGAACATAAGAAATTATCGATACGTTGGAGACGTATCAGTGCGTTAGATGCTGTTCACCGTCCCTGCGAGGGATGTTCCGGGGATCAACGTTATGTTGGTTTTTAGGCCTCTCGCAGGGGTAGTTTGCACCGTCTCTCGTAGCTGCTAGGCCCGATCGCACGTAGGACGTTCCGATTATGCGGTGAAAACCCTAAACCGTCGTGGGTCGTTTCAGCTTTGTCCTCGATCAGCAGGATCCCCATGCCATTGCTAATCCATCAAGGACCATGGGGCGATCGGCTCTTTGAGCCGATCCACAGGGAAACCTGAGAGCCGATAAGACTCGTATTTAATGTGCACGTGTCTACCATGCAGGAACAATCGAAGCACTAACACCTTCCTGACCAGGTCTAGGTCAGGTGGCACGCCCAGGCAACCGCCAGGACGCGCGCCAGAAGATTTGCGGGACGACGCGAGGTGCCAGGGATCCACTAAGCGGCCCTAGGAGCCTCCCGGCTCTTCGTGTTACTTAGCCAAAGCCCGCCGGGGGGTTTTGGAGGGTAACAATGCCCCTCCGTCCTCTGCCGGGGCTTCAACTTCTTTCTCCCCGACGTTGGTCTGCCACGGCGCGGCCTCTTCCTCTTCTCCGTATCGGCGTCAAGCATGTCTTGGAGGGATGCGATGATCATCAAATGCTCCCGGAGGTCATCGTCGAAGGCTTGCTCGTCATCCAGCAGTCGGACAAACATCTCATCATCGCTATCCATGTCTGAAGCAAAATCAATGGTTAAAATTGCGTCGTCGCAGATGAGGCAACGAACAGCGGCCAATCGCACCTACCTGGCAAGTCGTCGAACACCTTGTGTGCGCGGAGGTGGGGCGGATTTGACGCCGCATTCTGGGACACGCTGGCGAAGCGGCGACGGTGAAATTTCTGGCGAGAGTGCCAGCCGCGATGACGGTGCCGACTCTCATAAGAGATCAGCCGTCTAAACGGTCGGCAAATCTAGCGGCGGCGGATGGGTGGGAGGCACGGGAGGGAAGGCACGACGAGAAAAAAGGCGCGAACCAACGGGTTCTGGAAATAGTCGCCGACAGGTGGGAGCCCACCTTGCTTTTCGTTGTGTCCGGCGTGCCCGTAGCGTCACCTGTGAGATGGGGACATGCTCGGAGCGTCGGACACCGTATCGGGCCGCGCTGGACAAAAAAGGTTTTGAAGAACGCGGCTGAAAACGGTTTTTTGTCCAACGCGCCCCAAATTACTTTGTGGAACGGTTTGGGGCCATGCTCTTACTCGCTGATAAAACGAATGAAATAATGAACCCAAGGCGCAATAACTACCAACCCAATCCCTGCAAATCCCTTGCTTGGATTTCTGACTGGTGTTTATTTTATTCGGTAATGCCAGATTTTCAAGTCATCTCAGAGTTAAATATTACACCATGCTCAAATTGTTTGGAGTCATCTTGGCTACTCCCGTGGTTCCGTTTCGATGCATAAGGATGGCCATAGTGCTAGTATCATAGGTGACTTCGACCACGTCCTCAAGGGAGGGCCATGGTTGTACCAGGATTTCCCAATGCTGGTTACGGAGTATGACGGCAAGTCATCGATCGCTGATGTCCCGGTGAACAACATGAAGATCTGGGTGAAGGTCATGGAGCTGCCATTGGGTATGATGACAGAAGAATGGGCACACAAGATGGGGGATCAACTTGGAACTTTCCTGGAGATACCCAAGAGTGGCAAGAGGAACCTGTGGGACGACTTCTACCGCATCAGAGTGGAGTTGGATGTCACCAACCCCATCAAGCGTTGGGTCAAGTTCCAGGACATGAAAACAAGAGAGACACTAAGGTATGATGTTAAATATGAGAGGATGCCTACTTTCTGCTACTTTTGTGGTTTAATTGGACATGCTGATAAGAACTGCTTGCTCCCTGAGGAGGAGAAAAGAGTGAGATTTTGTATAGAACAAAAGGCTTCTCCATATAGAGGCTCTGACCATCGTAGTTATTATCTTCCTGCTGAACCAGCTAATGTGAAAAGACAACTGCAGTTTCAATCCAGGTCGGTTGTTGATTGGAAAATCTCGGATGGCACGGGATCACAGGAGTACCACCGGGGAAGAATGGAGCAGGACATTGAGGAGTCAGAGGAACGCACGGTCACCGCCAACCCTGCTGCTGTTCTCCAAATGGTTGCTGCTGTGGAAAACCTGCAAGTGGTAGAGGGTAAGAGTACTGATAAAAATCTGGTTATCTCTGCTGATCAGGTCACAGTAGCTGTGGACAATATACTGAAGAAGAAGAAATGGACCAGACTGCACCAGACTAACCAAAAGAAAATGGCGGTGGCACGTGAGGGCACTGAAGATTTCCTGGCCCTGGAAGCAATTGGGGGCAATGTTAACTCTCCAATGAGGGTGCCACCAATTGAGTCTTGCCTCAGGTCTGACAGTAGTTTGCTGCAGGAACTGCGTGCTGGTGCAGCGCGTACAGCATCAACATTCCTGAAGAAGAAGGAACAGCTGCTAGGAAAGAGGCCAGGATGCAATGAGGTGCTGATGCAGGATACAGAAGGGAGTCTGAGTGGACGCCTGGGACAGGAAAGCGACAAGAAGCTCAGAGAGGAGGATCATGGTGCACAAGAGGTGCTGGAAGAGGAAGATAGGGATGTTGAAGTGGAGGCAACCAGCCTTGGGGCCGCTGGTACCTTGACAGGTGCGAAGGAGCGCACCTGTCAGGAGCCATGATGATACTAGGATGGAACTGCCGGTCGGCGGGCGACCACCGGACAGTTCAAGAACTGGATCGCCTAGTGCACACTCACCGACCAAAACTTGTCTTTCTGTGTGAAACCCGTAGAAATAATGTAATAGTTGAGAGATTAAGATGGAGACTAGGTCTTAAACATTGTGTTGCTCACCATGAGCCCGGGAAGGGGGGAGGTCTAGCCCTCTTCTGGGACGAGAGCATTGAGGTTGAGTTGAATAAGATAGGCGATAGATTTATTGATGTAATAGTTCATGATATGCCTAAAGGAATAAAATGGAGGTGCACCTTTGTTTACGGAGAGCCTCGCACCCATCTGAGACACCTCTTCTGGGACCTGTTGAGAAATCTGAAACCAATGTTAAACATTCCTTGGTTAATGGTTGGTGACTTCAACGAAGCAATGTGGCAAGATGAACACTTCTCTGCTAGGAAAAGAGGAGAGAAGCAAATGAGAGATTTTAGAGAAACACTATCTTTCTGTAATCTCCATGACCTGGGATTTGTAGGAAAACCGTGGACCTATGATAATAAACAACTGGGAGCAAGGAATGTCAGGGTGCGTCTTGATCGTGCAGTGGCATGCCAAGGCTGGATGGATTGCTTCCCAGACTACCATGTACGACACCTTGATACGCGTAGATGCACACGTCCGTTGGGAACCCCAAGTGGAAGGTATGATGCGTATAGAAGCAAGTTTCCCTCAGTATGAAACCAAGGTTTAATCGAACCAGTAGGAGCCAAGAAGCACGTTGAAGGTTGATGGTCGCGAAATGTGATGCGGCGCAACACCGAGGATTCCGGCGCCAACGTGGAATCTGCACAACAAAACCAAAGTACTTTGCCCCAACGAAACAGTGAGGTTGTCAATCTCACCGGCTTGCTGTAACAAAGGATTAAACATATCGAGTGGAAGATGTTTGCAAAGAAAACAGTAAACACAATTGCAGTAGATTGTATGCTATGTAAAGAATAGGACCGGGGTCCACAGTTCACTAGAGGTGTCTCTTCCATAAGATAAAAGCATGTTGGATGAACAAATTACAGTCGGGCAATTGACAAATAGAGAAAGGCATAACAATGCATATACATGATATGATAAATATAGTGAGATTTAATCCGGGCATTACGACAAAGTACATAGACCGCCATCCAACTGCATCTATGCCTAAAAAGTCCACCTTCGAGGTTATCATCCGAACCCCATTCGGTATTAAGTTGCTAAGCAACGGACAATTGCATTAAGTATGGTGCGTAATGTAATCGACAACTACATCCTTAGACATAGCATCAATGTTTTATCCCTAGTGGCAACAGCACATCACAACCTTAGAACCTACTGTCACGATCCCAGGTGTCAATGAAGGCATGAACCCACCATCGAGCATAAATACTGCCTCTTGGAGTTAAGAGCAAAAACTTGGCCAGAGCCTCTACTAATAACGGAGAGCATGCAAGATCATAAACAACACATAAACAATAGATTGATAATCACCATAACATAGTATTCTCTATCCATCGGATCCCGACAAACACAACATATAGTATTACAGATAGATGATCTTGATCATGTTAGGCAGCTCACAAGATCCAACAATGAAGCACAACAAGGAGAAGACGACCATCTAGCTACTGCTATGGACCCATGGTCCAGGGGTGAACTACTCACTCATCACTCCGGAGGCGATCATGGCGATGAAGAGTCCTCCGGGAGATGAATCCCCTCTCCGGCAGGGTGCCGGAGGCGATCTCCTGAATCCCCCGAGATGGGATTCGCGGCGGCGGCGTCTCTGAAGGTTTTCCGTATCGTGGCTCTCGGTAATGGGGTTTTCGCGATGGAGGCTTTAAGTAGGCGGAAGGGTAGGTCAGGGGGCCACACGAGGGGCCCAGGGGACAGGGTGGCGCGGCCAGGGGCCAGGCCGCGCCGCCCTGTGGTCTGGCCACCTCGTGGCCCCACTTCGTTATCTCTTCGGTCTTCTGGAAGCTTCGTGCAAAAATAGGACCCTTGGCGAAGATTTCGTCCAATTCCGAGAATATTTCCTTACTAGGATTTCTGAAACCAAAAACAGCAGAAAACAGCAACTGGCTCTTCGGCATCTTGTTAATAGGTTAGTTCCATAAAATGCATAAATATGACATATAATGTGCATAAAACATGTAGGTATCATCAATAAAGTAGCATGGAACATAAGAAATTATCGATACGTTGGAGACGTATCAGCATCCCCAAGCTTAGTTCCGCTCGTCCCGAGCGAGGTAAAACGATAACAAAGATAATTTCCGAAGTGACATGCCATCATAATCTTGATCATACTATTTGTAAACATATGTAATGAATGCAGCGATCAAAACAAAGGTAATGACATGAGTAAACAACTGAATCATAAAGCAAAGACTTTTCATGAATAGTACTTCAAGACAAGCATCAATAAGTCTTGCATAAGAGTTAACTCATAAAGCAATAAATCAAAGTAAAGGTGTTGAAGCAACACATAGGAAGATTAAGTTTCAGCGGTTGCTTTCAACTTATAACATGTATATCTCATGGATATTGTCAACATAAAGTAATATAACAAGTGCAATATGCAAGTATGTAGGAATCAATGCACAGTTCACACAAGTGTTTGCTTCTTAAGGTGGAAGGAGATAGGTAAACTGACTCAACAATAAAAGTAAAAGAAAGGTCCTTCAAGAGGAAAGCATCGATTGCTGTATTTGTGCTAGAGATTTTATTTTGAAAACATGAAACAATTTTGTCAACGGTAGTAATAAAGCATATGAGTTATGTAAATTATATCTTAAAAGTTGCAAGCCTCATGCATAGTATACTAATAGTGCCCGCACCTCGTCCTACTTAGCTTGGACTACCGGATCTTTGCATGCCATGTTTCAACCAAGTGTCACAAAGGGGTACCTCCATGCCGCCTGTACAAAGGTCTAAGGAGAATGCTCGCATTTTGGATTTCTCGCTTTTGATTATTCTCAACTTAGACATCCATACGGGACAACATGGACAACAGATAATGGACTCCTCTTAAATGCATAAGCATGTAGCAATGATTATTATTCTCATATGAGATTGAGGATATATGTCCAAACTGAAACTTCCACCATGACTCATGGCTTTTAGTTAGCGGCCCAATGTTCTTCTCTAACAATTTTGCATGCTCCAACCACTAAAATGATAGATCCTTCAGACAAGACGGACATGCATAGCAACTCACATGATATTCAACAATAGTTGATGGCGTTCCCCAGAAGCATGGTTATCGCACAACAAGCAACTTAATAAAAGATAAAGTGCATAAGTACATATTCAATACTACGATAGTTTTTAAGGCTATTCTGTCCCATGAGCTATATATTGCAAAGGTGAATGATGGAATTTTAAAGGTAGCACTCAAGCAATTTACTTCGGAATGGCGGAGAAATACCATGTAGTAGGTAGGTATGGTGGACACAAATGGCATAGTGGTTGGCTCAAGGATTTTGGATGCATGAGAAGTATTCCCTCTCGATACAAGGTTTAGGCTAGCAAGGTTATTTGAAGCAAACTCAAGGATGAACCGGTGCAGCAAAACTCACATAAAAGACATATTGTAAACATTATAAGACTCTACACCGTCTTCCTTGTTGTTCAAAACTCAATACTAGATATTATCTAGACCTTAGAGAGACCAAATATGCAAATCAAATTTTAGCAGGCTCTATGTATTTCTTCATTAATGGGTGCAAAGCATATGATGCAAGAGCTTAAACATGAGCACAACAATTGCCAAGTATCACATTATCCAAGACATTTTAGAATTACTACATGTAGCATTTTCCAATTCCAACCATATAACAATTTAACGAAGAAGAAACTTCGCCTAGAACATATGTGTCCATATGCAACAGCGGAGCGTGTCTCTCTCCCACAAAGTGAATGCTAGGATCCATCTTATTCAAACAAAAACAAAAAAAAAACAAACCAACGCTCCAAGTAAAGAACACAAGATGTGATTGAATAAAAATATAGTTTCAGGGGAGGAACCTGATGATGTTGTCGATGAAGAAGGGGATGCCTTGGGCATCCCCAAGCTTAGACGCTTGAGTCTTCTTAAAATATGCAGGGGTGAACCACAGGGGCATCCCCAAGCTTAGAGCTTTCACTCCTCTTGATCATAGTATATCATACTCCTCTCTTGACCCTTCAAAACTTCCTTCACACCAAACTTCAAGCAAACTCATTAGAGGGTTAGTGCACAATTAATAATTCACATGTTCAGAGGTGACACAATCATTCTTTACACTTCTGGACATTGCATAAAGCTACTGGACATTAATGGATCGAAGAAATAAATCCAACATAGCAAAAGAGGCAATGCGAAATAAAAGGCAGAATCTGTCAAAAACAGAACAGTCTGTAAAGACGAATTTAAATCTGGCACCATACTTGCTCAAATGGAACAACTCAAAACTAATGAAAGTTGCGTACATATCTGAGGATCACGCTCGTAAATTGGAAGATTTTTTCGAATTTTCTACAGAGAACTGTGCCCAGATTCGTGACAGACAGCAATGTTGTTTCTGCGCAGCGATCCCAAATATAACATCAACTTTGACATAGAAACTTTACTTGGCACAAAAACATGATAAGGAGAGGTTGCACTGTGGCTGGTGCGCCACAGAATTTCCATGGGGCCCACGCGGGGTCCAGCACTGCACATGGGCGAAGTGAATTCTGTGGCGCATGATGCGCCACAGAAGTTCAAAATTCTGTGGCGCATGGTGGCATGTGCGCCACAGAAGTTCAAAATTCTGTGGCGCATGGTGGCATGTGCGCCACAGAATTATTAACTTCTGTGGCGCACCAACAATATGCGCCACAGAATTCTGCAGGATTTTTTCTCCCCACGCAACTCCACACCCCCCCCCTTGGATCGCCTTTTTTACCTTTGTAAAAAATAAAAGAAATAGATAGAAATTTCAAAAAATAAAATCCTTCGAGATTCCCATATATTATGTCATCTAGCACCACTGAAATTTAACAAACATAAATTTTGACTTTTTTTGCAAAATTGCGTGGGAAAATTATCAAACTGGATTTCTGGTTGCATACGAACTCGAGAAAAACGCACAATATATCAAAATGTTCCCACGAAAATTCTACATCCGAATTCACCAGGGCTTGCCCGGTTGGACAATTTTTAGAATCACCAAATTCGAAAAGAGTAAAAAGTTACGGCCAGTTAAAGTGTTTTTCCTGCAAAATGCAAAAAAAAGAAAAAAAAATTCTGTGGCGCACCATGTGGAGGTGCGCCACAGAAGTTTGGCCGAATTTTTTTTGAAATTTTCCGGCGCCAACCTCCTCTTCTCCTCCACCACTTCTCCTCCACCACTTCTCCTCCACCACTTCTCCTCTCACTTCTCCATCTCCTCACTTCTCCTCCCACCACCACCACCACCTCCTCCCTTCTCCGGCGACCACCACCACCTTCTCCTCCTCCTCCGGCGACCACCACCACCTCCTCCGGCGACCACCACCACCTCCTCCTCCGACGAACAACTCCGGCGACCAACACCACCACCACCACCACCACCTCCGGCCACCACCACCACCACCACCTCCGGCCACCACCACCACCACCACCACCACCACCACCACCACCTCCGGCCACCACCACCACCACCACCACCACCATCACCACCACCACCACCACCACCTTCGGCCACCACCACCACCATCACCACCACCACCACCACCACCACCACCAACACCACCACCTCCTCCACCGGCCAACACCACCACCACCACCACCACCACCACACAAAAAAACGGCGAAATTCCGGCGGCCCCAGATCTAGATCTAGATCTGGCCGCCACTTTTTTTTGAAATTCGAAAAAAAATTCTGTGGCGCATATTGGCATGGTGCGCCACAGAAGTTTGACAGACAATTCTGTGGCGCATATTGGCATGGTGCGCCACAGAAGTTTCAAAATTCTGTGGCGCACGTACATATGCGCCACAGAAGTTTCAATACTAGTCGCGTGGTAACTGTGGCGACCTGGATATGCGCCACAGAATTCGATTTTGGTGCGCCACAGTTAGCCTTTTTTCCACTAGTGATCACGAGATGCTTCGAAGCGACGAGTCTTAGCAACGATGCATACTAGGGACGATCATTTCATGGATATGCGAATATCGTTAGTGCCCAACTAGTTGGAGGATCGAGACGCTGATACGCGCAAAGCACACGTCCGTTGGGAACCCCAAGTGGAAGGTATGATGCGTATAGAAGCAAGTTTCCCTCAGTATGAAACCAATGTTATCGAACCAGTAGGAGCCAAGAAGCATGTGAAGGTTGTTGGTGGAGGAGTGTAGTGCGGCGCAACACCAGTGAAACCGGCGCCAACGTGGAACCTGCACAACACAATCAAGATACTTTGCCCCAACGTAACAGTGAGGTTGTCAATCTCACCGGCTTGCTGAAAACAAAGGATTAAACGTATCGAGTGGAAGATGGTGTTTGTTTGCAAAGAACAGTAAAAACAAAGATTGCAATAGAATGTATTCAGATGTAAAAGAATGGACCGGGGTCCATAGTTCACTAGTGGTGTCTCTCCAATAAGATAACTAACATGCTGGGTGAACAAATTACAGATGGGCAATTGACAAATAAAGATTCAATACATATCAATGATGATTACTATGTGATTTAATCAGGGCATTACGACAAAGTACATAGACCGCTATCCAGCATGCATCTATGCCTAAATAATCCACCTTCGGGTTAGCATCCGCACCCCCCAGTATTAAGTTGTAAACAACAAATAATTGCATTAAGTATGGTGCGTAATGTAATCAACACAAATATCCTTAGACAAAGCATTGATGTTTTATCCCTAGTAGCAACAGCACATCCACAACCTTAGAACTTTCTGTCACGATCCCAGATTAAATGGAGGCATGAACCCACTATCGAGCATAAATACTCCCTCTTGGAGTTACAAGTATCAACTTGGCCAGAGCCTCTACTAGCAACGGAGAGCATGCAGGAACATAAACAACACATATATGATAGATTGATAATGAACTTAACATAGTATTCTAGATTCATCGGATCCCATCAAACACAACATGTAGCATTACAAATAGATGATCTTGATCATGTTAGGCAGCTCACAAGATCTAAACAATGATAGGACTAGCGGAGAAGACAACCATCTAGCTACTGCTATGGACCCATAGTCCAAGGATGAACTACTCACGCATCAATCCGGAGGCGGGCATGATGATGTAGAGCCCTCCGGTGATGATTCCCCTTTCCGGCAGGGTTCCGGAGGCGATCTCCTGAATCCCCCGAGATGGGATTGGCGGCGGCGGCGTCTCTGGAAGGTTTTCCGTATCGTGGCTCTCGGTACAGGGGTATTCGCGACGAAGGCTTTAAGTAGGCGGAAGGGCAGGTCAGGAGGCGCCACGAGGGCCCCACACCATAGGGCGGCGCGGGGCCCACCCTGGCCGCGCGGCCCTGTGGGGTGGGCGCCTCGTCGCCCCACTTCGTTATCCCCTCGGTCTTCCGAAAGCTTCGTGGAAAAATAGGACCATGGGCGTTGATTTCGTCCAATTCCGAGAATATTTCCTTACTAGGATTTCTGAAACCAATAACAGCAACTGGCTCTTCGGCATCTTGTTAATAGGTTAGTGCCGGAAATTGTATAATAGTGATGTAAAATATGTATATAACATTGGGAAATGCACTTTGGCTCATAGGAGCATTTGCTCCCATTGTGTGAATCCACATTTCGAAGTGTCAAAAAATTCTAAACTAATCTTTTACATGTACATCTAGACACTTTATGTTGGTACACAAATTTTTAAAAAAGAAAACAATTTATGTGGCTCCTGTAAAAAAGACAAATTTTGATGCTGTAACACGACTACGTACAGCGCATATTTTTGTCTTTTTGGTACACACCACATAAAATGTTATTTTTGTACAAAAACTTGTGCACGAACATAGAATGCCACGATGCACCCCAAAAAATTTATATCAAATTTTATTGACATTTTTAAATTTAATTTTTAATTATTTTATATAATGGGAGCATTTGCTCCTATGATCCAAAACGCCACCTCCTATAACATTCAAGTATTATCATAAAAGTAGCATGGAACATAAGAAATTATAGATACGTTTGAGACGTATCAGCATCCCCAAGCTTAGTTCCTACTCGCCCTCGAGTAGGTAAACGATAACACAAATAATTTCTGAAGTGACATGCTACCAACATAACCTTGATCAACATTATTGTAAAGCATATGAGATGAATGGAGTGATCTAAAACAAAAGATTGCTAACAAAGATAATGACTAAACAAATAAATCATATAGCAAAACTTTTCATGAATAGTACTTTGGAGACAAGCATCAATAAGACTTGCATAAGAACTAACTCATAAGAAATAAATTCAAAGTAGAATGCACTCTATCATCTCTGTAGTCAATTCTTTGTAAAAGAACTGTCAACTTTAAAGAGGATTTTAACCTGCTGGTTCATAGGACTAAGCAAGAACTTCACCCCTTTATCATCTCTGTAGTCAATTCTCTGTAAAAGCCCTCTAGTTAGACTTCCCCCTACCCCCCACCCTCTCCTGTTTGTACATATGTAACTGTTTTTGCCCCATTTAATGCATTAAGTCAGTAGGGTTCCTCACCCTATTATCCAAGGTTTCAAAAAAAAAGTAGAATGCACTGAAGCAACACAAAGGATGATTAAGTTTCAGCAATTGCTTTCAACTTGTAACATGTATATCTCATGGATATTTGTCAACATAGAGTAATATAACAGGTGCAATAAGTAAACATGTAAGAATCAATGCACACAGTTAACACAAGTGTTTGCTTCTAAGATAGAAAGAAGTGGGTAAACTGACTCAACATAAAGTAAAAGAATGGCCCTTCGCGGAGGGAAGCATGGATTACTATTTTTGTGCTAGAGCTTTTGTTTTGAAAACATAGAAACAATTTTGTCAACGGTAGTAATAATTCATATGTGCTATGCATAATAATTCCTACAAGTTGCAAGTCTCATGCATAGAGTACTAATAGTGCTCGCACCTTGTCCTAATCAGCTCGGATAACACGGATTATCATTGCATGACATATGTTTCAACCAAGTGTCACAAAGGGGTACCTCTATGCCGCCTGTACAAAGGTCTAAGGAGAAAGCACGCATTGGATTTCTCGCTTTTGATTATTCTCAACTTAGACATCCATACCGGGACAACATAGACAACAGATAATAGACTCCTCTTTTAATGCTTAAGCATTCAACAACAAATAATATTCTCATAAGAGATTGATGTTGTATGTCCAAACTGAAACTTCCACCATGATACATGGCTTTAGTTGGCTGCCCAATGTTCTTCTCTAACATATGCATACTCAAACCATTTGATCATGAAATCGCACTTACTTCGGACAAGACGAACATGCATAGCATCTCACATGATATCCAACAAAGGTAAAAAGTTGATGGCGTCCCCAGAAACATGGTTACCGCTCAACAAGCAACTTATAAGAACTAAGACACATAACTACATATTCATCACCACAATAGTTTTTAAGCTATTTGTCCCATGAGCTATATATTGCAATAGATAAAGGAATGAAATTTTAAAGGTAGCATTCAAGTAATTTACTTTGGAATGGCAGAAAAATACCACATAGTAGGTAGATATGGTGGACACAAATGGCATGGGTTTTGGCTCAAGGTGTTTGGATGCACGAGAAGCATTTCCTCTCAGTACAAGGTTTGGGCTAGGAAGGTTGTTTGAAGCAAACATAGGTATGAACAGGTACAGCAAAACTTACACAAGAACATATTGCAAGCATTATAAGACTCTACACTGTCTTCCTTGTTGTTCAAACACTTTACCCGAAAATATCTAGACTTAGAGAGACCAATCATGCAAACCAAATTAAACAAGCTCTACGGTAGTTCTTCATTAATAGATTAAACTACATGATGCAAGAGCTTAAACATGATCTATGAGAGCTCAAGACAATTGCCAAATTTCCAAACCATATGCAGCATTTTCTGATTCCAACCAAATAGCAATTTAACGAAGCAATTTTAGCCTTCGCCATGAACATTAAAGCACAATTAAGAACACAAGTGTTCCATATGAAAAAGCGGAGCGTAATATCTCCAATATAAGGATGATGGGATCCAACTTTATTCAAACCAAAACAAAAATAAAAGCAAACCGACGCTCCAAGTAAAGAACTTAAGATGTGATGGAATAAAAATATAGTTTCACTAGAAGTGACCTGATAAGTTGTCGATGAAGAAGGGGATGCCTTGGGCATCCCCAAGCTTAGATGCTTGAGTCTTCTTAAAATATGCAGGGATGAACCACCGGGGCATCCCCAAGCTTAGACCTTTCACTCTTCTTTATCATAGTATATCATCCTCTTCTCTTGACCCTTGAAAACTTCCTCCACACCAAACTTCAAGGAAACTCATTATAGGGTTAGTGCATAATCAAAAATTCACATATTCAGAGGTGACACAATCATTCTTAACACTTCTGGACATTGCACAAAGCTTCTGAAAGTTAATGGAACAAAGAAACTCATTCAACATAGCAAAAGCGGCAATGCGAAATAAAAGGCAGAATCTGTCAAAAACAGAACAGTCCGTAAAGACGAATTTTGCAGGGGCACTTAACTTGCTCAAACGGAAAAACTCAAAACTAATGAAAGTTGCGTACATATCTGAGGATCACGCACGTAAATTTTCAGATTTTTTTGACTCTTCTACAGAGAGATCTGCGCGAATTCGTGACGGACATCAATGCTGTTTCTGTGCAGCAATCCAAATCTAGCATCAACTTTACCATAGAGACTTTACTTGGAACAAAAACATGATAAGGAGAGGTTGCTACAGTAGTAAACAACTTCCAAGACTCAACAATACAGTAAATAAAATGAAACATGGGTTATCTCCCAAGAAGTGCTTTTCTTTAACGCCTTTCAGCTAGGCGCCGAAAGTGTAAATCAAGTATTATCAAGAGAAAAAGCATCAACATCATAACTTGTTCTAATAATAGAATCAAAAGGCAACTTCATTCTCTTTCTAGGGAAGTGTTCGATACCTTTCTTGAGAGGAAATTGGTATTTAATATTACCTTCCTTCATATCAATAATAGCACCAACAGTTCGAAGAAAAGGTCTTCCCAACACAATAGGACAAGATGCATTGCATTCAATATCCAAGACAACAAAATCAACGGGGACAAGGTTATTGTTAATCGTAATACGAACATTATCAATCCTACCCAAAGGTTTCTTTTTAGCATTATCAGCAAGATTAACATCCAAATAACAATTCTTCAATGGTGGCAAGTCAAGAATATCATAAATTTTCTTAGGCATAACAGAAATACTTGCACCAAGATCACATAAAGCATTACATTCAAAATCATTGAATTTCATCTTAATGATGGGCTCCCAACCATCTTCTAACTTCCTAGGAATAGAAGCTTCAAGTTTTAATTTCTCTTCCCTAGCTTTAATGAGAGCATTTGTAATATGTTTTGTAAAGGCCAAATTTATAGCACTAGCATTAGGACTTCTAGCAAGTTTTTGTAAGAACTTTATAACTTCAGTAATATGACAATCATCAAAATCTAAACCATTATGTTCTACAGCAATGGAATCATTGTCACCAATATTTTGAAAAATTTCAGCAGTTTTATCACAAGCAGTTTCAGTAGTTTCAAGCAATTTTGCACGCTTTGTACTATGAGTAGAAACATTGCCAACACCAATTATTTTACCATTGATAGTAGGAGGTGTAGCAACATGTGTAGAACTAACATTACTAGTGGTGGTAATAGTCCATACTTTAGCTACATTATTCTCTTTAGCAAGTTTTTCTTTTTCTTCTCTATCCCACCTAGCATGCAATTCAGCCAACATTCTAATATTATTATTAATTCGAACTTGGATGGCATTTGTTTTAGCGAACCTAGCATCTTTAACTTCCCCAGGCATAACTTTCAATTTTAAAAGATCAACATCAAGAGCAAGACTATCAACCTTAGAAGCAAGAACATCAATTTTACCAAGCTTTTCTTCAACAGTTTTATTGAAAGCAGTTTGTGTACTAATAAATTTTCTTTAAGCATCACTTCAAGACCAGAGGGTACACTCTTATTATTGTTGTAAGAATTACCATAAGAATTACCATAACCACTACCATTATTAGAAGGATATGGCATATAGTTGTTGTTACCATAATTATTCCGATAAGCATTGTTGAAATTATTACTCTTAATGAAATTCACATCAACATTTTCTTCTTGAGCAACCAATGAAGCTAAAGGAACATTATTAGGATCAATATGAGATCTACCATTTGCAAGCATAGACATAATAGCATCAATCTTATCACCCAAAGAAGAGGTTTCTTCAACAGAATTTACCTTCTTACCTTGAGGAGTTCTTTCAGTGTGCCATTCAGAGCAATTGATCATTATATCATCAAGTAGTTTAGTTGCGGCGCCCAGGGTGATGGACATAAAAGTACCTCCAGCAGCTGAATCCAATAGTTTCCTCGAGGAAAAATTCAATCATGCATAAAAGGTTTGGATGATCATCCAAGTAGACAGTCCATGGGTTGGGCAATTCTTTACCAAAGATTTCAGTCTCTCCCATGCTTGAGCAATATGTTCATTATCAAATTGTTTAAAATTCATAATGCTACTTCTCAAAGATATAATCTTAGCAGGAGGATAATATTTAGTAATAAAAGCATCTTTACATTTAGTCCATGAATCAATACTATTCTTAGGCAAAGAAAGCAACCAATCTTTAGCTCTTCCTCTTAATGAGAAAGGAAACAATTTCAGTTTTATAATATCACCATCTATATCCTTATACTTTTGCATTTCACAAAGTTCAACAAAATTATTAAGATGGGCAGCAGCATCATCAGTACTAACACCAGAAAATTGCTCTCTCATAACAAGATTTAGTAAAGCAGGTTTAATTTCATAGAATTCTGCAGTAGTAGCAGGTGGAGCAATAGGAGTACTTATAAAATCATTATTATTTGTGCTAGTGAAGTCACACAACTTAGTATTTTCAGAAGTACCCATTGTAGCAGTAATAAAAGTAAACTAATCAAGTAGAATAAAAACAAGTAACTAATTTTTTTTTTGTTTTTGATATAGAGCTAGTAAACAAGACAAAAAGTAAAGTAACTAATTTTTTGTGTTTTTAGATATGAAGCAAACAAGACAGTAAATAAAATAAAGTAAAGCAAGATAAAAACAAAGTAAAGAGATTGGATGTGGAGACTCCCCTTGCAGCGTGTCTTGATCTCCCCGGCAACGGCGCCAGAAATTTAGCTTGATACGCGCGAAGCACACGTCCGTTGGGAACCCCAAGTGGAAGATATGATGCGTATAGAAGCAAGTTTCCCTCAGTATGAAACCAAGGTTATCGAACCAGTAGGAGCCAAGAAGCACGTGAAGGTTGTTGGTGGAGGAGTGTAGTGCGGCGCAACACCAGTGAAACCGGCGCCAACGTGGAACCTGCACAACACAATCAAGATACTTTGCCCCAACGTAACAGTGAGGTTGTCAATCTCACCGGCTTGCTGAAAACAAAGGATTAATCGTATCGACTGGAAGATGGTGTTTGTTTGCAAAGAACAGTAAAAACAAAGATTGCAGTAGAATGTATTCAGATGTAAAAGAATGGACCGGGGTCCACAGTTCACTAGTGGTGTCTCTCCAATAAGATAACTAACATGCTGGGTGAACAAATTACAGATGGGCAATTGACAAATAAAGATTCAATACATATCAATGATGATTACTATGTGATTTAATCAGGGCATTACGACAAAGTACATAGACCGCTATCCAGCATGCATCTATGCCTAAATAATCCACCTTCGGGTTAGCATCCGCACCCCCTCCAGTATTAAGTTGTAAACAACAGATAATTGCATTAAGTATGGTGCGTAATGTAATCAACACAAATATCCTTAGACAAAGCATTGATGTTTTATCCCTAGTAGCAACAGCACATCCACAACCTTAGAACCTTCTGTCACGATCCCAGATTAAATGGAGGCATGAACCCACTATCGAGCATAAATACTCCCTCTTGGAGTTACAAGTATCAACTTGGCCGAGCCTCTACTAGCAACGGAGAGCATGCAAGAACATAAACAACACATATATGATAGATTGATAATCAACTTAACATAGTATTCTAGATTCATCGGATCCCATCAAACACAACATGTAGCATTACAAATAGATGATCTTGATCATGTTAGGCAGCTCACAAGATCTAAACAATGATAGCACAAGCGGAGAAGACAACCATCTAGCTACTGCTATGGACCTATAGTCCAAGGATGAACTACTCACGCATCAATCCGGAGGCGGGCATGATGATGTAGAGCCCTCCGGTGATTCCCCTCTCCGGCAGGGTGCCGGAGGCGATCTCCTGAATCCCCCGAGATGGGATTGGCGGCGGCGGCGTCTCTGGAAGGTTTTTCGTATCATGGCTCTCGGTAAAGGGGTATTCGCGACGAAGGCTTTAAGTAGGCGGAAGGGCAGGTCAGGAGGCGCCACGAGGGCCCCACACCATAGGGCGGCGCGGGGCCCACCGTGGCCGCGCGGCCCTGTGGTGTCCCCTCGGTCTTCCGGAAGCTTCGTGGAAAAATAGGACCCTGGGCGTTGATTTCGTCCAATTCCGAGAATATTTCCTTACTAGGATTTCTGAAACCAAAAACAGCAGAAAACAACAACTGGCGCTTCGGCATCTTGTTAATAGGTTAGTGCTGGAAAATGTATAATAATGATGTAAAGTATGTATAAAACATTCAAGTATTGTCATAAAAGTAGCATGGAACATAAGAAATTATAGATACGTTTGAGACGTATCAGACGCCTGGCGTCTTCAACCTTCGTACATTCCCATAAAACTTATGAGTTTATGTAGTCTCACTAGATTATATTCAATCAGCTTGCAATAAGGTCTTAGATATCATATATATCTCATACCTTGCTTATTTCTGAAAACAAAATTTCCAGCTCCTTACTTTTCAAACGGATTTGAACTTCAAGTTTCACGGAGACAAGATGATTTTAGGTACTAATTGAAACCATTGTTCTTTGAATCAGCTATGTGAGGTTTACTAAAAGTTTGCAATAGGACTTAATCATTTCTTGATTCTTTAACAATACGGTACTAGTCCGTAAAGTTACTTGTCAGACTTAACATTATTTCAATCTCAATTACAAGACTAGCGCATGGTAGAAAACGGATGCCAATTCTACAAATTTAATTCAAAATACTATTCAGACTATCTTCATGATAATTAGTTCAAATTTTAATCTAATTACTAATGAACTCCCACTTAATACAACATCCCTCATAGTTGTTAAGTGGCACACGATCCACATCCACTACACCAAAACCGATCATCACGTGAGATGATGTAGCTTCAATGGTGAACATCAACATGTTGATCATATCATCCATATGACTCGTGTTCAACCTTTCGGTTTCCGTTGTCCCGAGGCCATGTCTGTACATGCTAGACTCGTCAAGCAAACCCAAGTATTTTCGCGTGTGCAACATGGCTTACACCCGTTGTATGTGAACGTAGAATCTATCACATCCGATCATCACGAGATGCTTCAAAACGACGAACTGTAGCAACAGTGCATATGAGGGGAGAACATTTTATTATCTTGATATTAATGTGAGGGATCATCTTATAATGCTACCGTCGCGATCTAAGCAAGATAAGATGTATAAAGGATTAACATCACATGCAATTCATAATATGTGATATGATATGGCTTTTCTTCTTGTGCTTTTGATCTCCATCTCGAAAGCACACGATCATGATCTCCATGATCACCAGCATTGCACCAAGGTCCATGGCGCCGCTTCATGGTTGTCCATCACTTATAGGTACTATGACAACTACTTGAAATAAAGCTATTACATGATGAATAGACACGCATGTCCTTAACAAAAATTAAAGACAACCATTAGGCTCCTGCCAGTTGCCATAATACAACAATGAACATCTCATACATCAAATATAATCATCATCACATCATGGCCATATCACACCACCAAACCCTGCAAAAACAAGTTAGATGCTTCTAATTTGGTTTGCATATTTTACGTGGTTTAGGGTTTTCGAGTAAGATCCAATCTACCTACGAACATGAACCACAACGGTGATACTAGTGTTGTCAATAGAAAGTGCAAATTGGAATCTTCACTATGGTGGGAGAGACAGACACCCGCAAAGCCACTTATGCAATACAAGTTGCATGTCAAGCGTGGAGCAAGTCTCATGAGACGCGGTCATGTAAAGTTAGCCCGGGCCGCTTCATCCCACCATCCCGCAAGATGCAAAGTACACAAACTAAAGCAACAAAAGCATCAACGCCAACAAAACTATTGTGTTCTACTCGTGCAACAGATCTATGCATAGACATGTCTCTGATAGCACTGATGGGTTCGTGGCATAGAAAACAAAAAATTTCTACCGTGAACATGAACAAAAACCAAGATCCAATCTAGGAAGAAGCAAGATCGAATCTACCAAGATCGAAGCAACGAGATGTATGTGAGACTAACCCTCGAAGATTCCAAAGCCTACGAGATTAGATCTCGTTGTTGGGGTAGACGATCGTCCCGGTGCTGCAATCCGGCAGCACTTCCGTACTCGATCGCGCGTACGGTGTCGATGAAGCCCTTCCTCTCCCTGTTCCAGCAGGCAGCGGAGGTGTGGTAGATCCCCTCGGAATCCCAGCAGCACGACGGCGTGGTGGTGGAGGTGGAGGAGAAATTCCTGCAGGGCTTCGCCAAGCCTGCACAGGAAGAAGGAGGAGGGAGAGAGGGGCGGCTAGGGCTTGGGGAAATCATGTGATGCACCCCAGCCCTCCCCTCCCTCTTATATAGGCGTGGGGGGGCTGCCTTGGCCCCTCCTCCAAGCCCTTGGGTCGGCCAAACAAAGGGGGCAACTTCCCCCCAAAGTTAAGTCCCTATTTTCAAGGGATTTGATCTTATCCACTTGATCCAACCACATGGGCCTTGGGGGGGCTGGTCTGCATGGCCCATGTGGGCCTATGCGACCCCTTCGGTGCATGTTGGTCGTCCGGGATAGGTGGGCCCCACTATGGTACCCTCCGGAACCTTCTAGAACCTCCGGTACAATACCGAAAAATCCTGAACTTTTCCGGTAACCCTGAAAATGACTTCCCATATATGAATCTTATTCTCCGGACCATTCCGGACCTCCTCGTGATGTCCCGGATCCCATCCGAGACTCCGAACAAACTTTTTCTCCATACCATATTCCAAATCTACTTATGCGACATCGAACCTTAAGCGCGTCACCCTACGGTTCGCGAACTATGCAGACATGGTCGAGACTCCTCTCCGAGCAATAACCAATAGCGGGATCTGGATATCCATAATGGCTCCCACATATTCAACGATAACTTAGTGATCGATTGAACCATTTACATACGATACCGATTCCCTTTGTCACGCGATATATTGTCCGAGGTTCGATCACCGGTATCTCCATACCTTGTTCAACCTCGTTACCGACAAGTACTCTTTACTCGTACCGTGGTATGTCATCTCTTATGATCCAATCATATGCTTGCAAGCTAATCAGACGGCATTCCACCGAGAGGGCCCAGAGTATATCTATCCGTCATCAAGATGGACAAATCCCACTATTGATCCATATGCCTCAACTCACACTTTCCGAATACTTAATCCCATCTTTATAACCACCCATTTACACAATGGCGTTTGATGTAATCAAAGTACCCTTCCGGTGTAAGTGATTTACATGATCTCATGGTCGAAGGACTTAGGCAACTATGTATCGAAAGCTTATAGCAAATTGAACTTAATGACTTGATCTTATGCTACGCTTATTTGGGTGTATGTCCATTATATCATTCACCCAATGACATAACCTTGTTATTAACAACATCCAATGTTCATGATCACGAAACCATGATCATCTATTAATCAACAAGCTAGTTATACAAGAGGCTTACTAGGGACTCCTTGTTGTTTACATAACACACATGTATCAATGTTTCGGTTAATACAATTATAGCATGGGATGTAAACATTTATCATGAACACTAAGATATAACAATAACTATTTTATTATTGCTTCACAGACATATCTCCAACAGTGTCCCACTTGCACTAGAGTCAATAATCTAGTTTACATTTGTAAAGATATAACACCTTGGCCTTCTGGTGCTTATCATGTTTTTCTCACGGGAGAGGTTTCAGTCAACGGATCTGACACGCTCAGAAACGTATGTATTTTGCAATTCATTTGCATCTCAACGCATCACTCATTTTCCAAATGAGTCGACATTAATAGTATATGCTTAGTCCTCTGGTGGAACCTTAATTCCGCGGTCTGAAATAAGTCACTAATATTGTCACACACAATATAGCTTCAAAGTTCTGACACTATCGGAACTACACCAAGTTCTCAAAGAACTCCTCGACTTAACATCCTCAGTCATTGTCAAAACAATGACATACTCTGCCTTCGTTTGTAGAATCCGTCACAATATTTAGAACTCATCTAAATCTAGCATAGACTTCTTCTAGCTCATTGTGCTACCTTTTAAACAACACTTAGCCTAATTGAGATTGAAATTTTATTTTTATATGTGACCAAACTAATATCGGTGCAACACTTTACAGCGATTTGTTTGTCATTACCCGATACAAAAACTATATATATATATATCCTTGGTTCTTCTAAAGCACTCAAGGATATTCTTACTGTTGTACAATGATCATTACATGAATCATTCTGGTATATGCTCATAACACTTTAGAGCACAGTACATCTGACTTTTTACATATTATTCGTGATCTAAAATCACTCATGTGTTTTTACTCATTGAGTGTCAAATACACTCAAGTCCTATTAAACCTTCACATGGAAAAGAACATCTTCTTAATATTTTTATATTGAACCACTTCAATATTCATTCTATGTACTTTGACTTAAACTTATTATGTGTTTCAATCTATCTTCATAGATCTTGACACTAAATATGTTTGAGTCCATATCCTTTCATTGAAGTTAATTCTCAATGAAACCTTTTAGTCATATCAAGTATATAATTACATCAATGATATGTCATCCACATATAATATTATAACTATGTCTCAGCGCTCCCACTTAATTTCTTGCAAATGCAAGAATCTTCATCGTTTCTGATGAAATCACAACTCTTTGATTATTTCATCCGGTGAAGGTTCCAACTCCGTGATACTCACTTCATCCAATTGAAGTTTGTATACTCGTCTAGTGTTCCACGGATCAGCAAAACTCTTGGTTGTATCTAGTATACATCTTTAATACACACTTCTGGTAAGGAATGTATTTCTGCCATCCTACTATCATATCTCATAAAAGGAATATGTAGAGATTACTAGAATAATCCACATAGACTATAAGCATTGCTACGGAAGATCTAATATTATCGTAGTCAACTCTTTGAACTTTGTCGTAAACAACTTTCCGACAAGTTGAGCTTCTTCAAGGATATTCCATCCAAGTCCATCAATTTTATAGATCCATTTACTTTCAAAAGGTATTCACCTATCTTGGATTTCATGGCGCATAGCCATTTTAACGGAGTCAGGGCCCATCATAACTTCTTTGTATGTAGTTTGTTTATCATTGTTCAAATTCAATCCTTTGTCTACAAATCATTTATTTGATCACAAAGTAAACCACATCTACAAGGTTCAATAGGTACTTTGATCTCTATGACTATAACACTTTATAGACATGGGAGCCATGATCGTCGTGGCCGCTTCCGGAACCATTTCCGATGCTGCGCTACTCTGATCATCATGCTCAGGTTCATAAACCTTATCAAGTTCCATTGTCCTCCCACTCAAATACTTCGCTAGAAACAATTTCTTGGAAATAAGTAAGAAATATCGACAAACACTTTTGTCTTTGACTTCATAGTGGAAAGAATTCCCAATCAATTCTCTAGGATAACCAACAAAGACATTCATCCGATTTTGGTTGTAAACTTATTTACTTATGCTATGCATACCAAAATTTAAGAAAGGACTATTAGGGTTTATACCCATGCCATAACTCGTATGGTGTCATTTCAACAGATTATGATGACGCTCTATTTAGTGTAAAAGCGGTAGTCTCTAAAGCATAATCCACAAAATATAATGGCATCATATTATTTTATCTCATCATTAACCCAACAGGTTTGGATACGTCTCTCGGATACTCCATCATCACTATGATACTCCAAGAAACGTGAGGTTGTAGAACGGTTTCATAACTCTCTTAGATGTTCGCTAGAAATCGTAATTCAAATATTTCCACCATGATCCAATCACAGATATTTGACTTTTCTATTACAATGATTTCCACTTCATGCTTAAATTTATTTGAATCCATTCAAATGTTTCAAACTTCTTCCCTATCGAATAAATATATCCACATATATACACTCAATTCATTGTTGGAAGTTTTCATGAAGTAGAAGAATCTCCCGCACACAACTATGCCCACTGAACCATATACATCATCATGTATGTTTTCACTAAGTTAGTTGCCCGTTCAACTCTTGGCCTATGAACGGTATTTAAGTCATTCTCTTTAGAAGAGATTGGCAAGCGCCAAACGATTCAAAAATTGAATGACTCCAAAAATCTATTTGCATGGAGTTCCTTCATGCGTTCGTTTCTAACATGACCTAAATGGCGGTTCCACTAATGAGTGGAATTCACATCATTCTCCTTATGGCATTTTAGCGTCAGTGTTATGCATGTGTGCTTCACCATAAAGATTTATAATAACTTATCCATCGTACATGGAATATGTCATAATTTGAACAACTCATTGTTTTCATTTGACTAGAACATAACAACAATTATAAAGTTTTTTATTATAAAATCCGAAGGGCTAGGTAGAATGCCAACGACGAACACAATAACACTTTATTTTGTTCCAGACGTGCATTCCTACCATATTTCTCGTCAATCACTTAGGCCATTGTATTCTTGTATTGCGTTATTTCGTATGACACCTCATACGAACCAATGTGGTACAATTACCCAAGAATTTCATTGTGTGACCAAAAACAAGGAATACATTCATAACATGTATATCATCTATATACACCTGAGCTAGACTTTCTAGTCTTTTCTTTCTTTCTGCCAAAAATCTTTTGTAGTTTCTCTTTTAGCTTTCCTCATTCTCAGAAAACACTTCACCTTCAATAACTTCTAGGTCCATTGGTCAAATACCAATAACCTTGAGTTTCTTACTTTGAAGTTGATCATCACATGACAAGTGTTCTAGATTTCACTATTAGTAACCTTTTAATGTGATGAACAATTTCACTCATAATTTTTATCCATCAAATCATGATGACTTTCCGAGACCATGTCTGTACATGCTAGGCTCGTAAAGTTTAACCTTAGTATTCGCATGTGCAAATCTGGCTTGCACCCGTTGTATGCACACGTAGAATCTATAACACCCGATCATCACGAGATGCTTCGAAGCGACGAGTCTTAGCAACGATGCATACTAGGGACGATCATTTCATGGATATGCGAATATCGTTAGTGCCCAACTAGTTGGAGGATCGAGATGCCTGGCGTCTTCAACCTTCGTACATTCCCATAAAACTTATGAGTTTATGTAGTCTCACTAGATTATATTCAATCATCTTGCAATAAGGTCTTAGATATCATATATATCTCATACCTTGCTTATTTCTGAAAACAAAATTTCCAGCTCCTTACTTTTCAAACGGATTTGAACTTCAAGTTTCATGGAGACAAGATGATTTTAGGTACTAATTGAAACCATTGTTCTTTGAATCAGCAATGTGAGGTTTACTAAAAGTTTTCAATAGGACTTAATCATTAATTGATTCTTTAACAATACGGTACCAGTCCGTAAAGTTACTTGTCAGACTTAACAGTATTTCAATCTCAATTACAAGACTAGCGCATGGTAGAAAACGGATGCCAATTCTACAAATTTAATTCAAAATACTATTCAGACTATGTTCATGATAATTAGTTCAAATTTTAATCTAATTACTAATGAACTCCCACTTAATACAACATCCCTCATAGTTGTTAAGTGGCACACGATCCACATCCACTACACCAAAACCGATCATCACGTGAGATGATGTAGCTTCAATGGTGAACATCAACATGTTGATCATATCATCCATATGACTCGTGTTCAACCTTTCGGTTTCCGTTGTGCCGAGGCCATGTCTGTACATGCTAGGCTCGTCAAGCAAACCCAAGTATTTTCGCGTGTGCAACATGGTACACCCGTTGTATGTGAACGTAGAATCTATCACATCCGATCATCACAAGATGCTTCAAAACGACGAACGGTAACAACGGTGCATATGAGGGGAGAACACTTTATTATCTTGATATTAATGTGAGGGATCATCTTATAATGCTACCGTCGCGATCTAAGCAAGATAAGATGCACAAAGGATTAACATCACATGCAATTCATAATATGTGATATGATATGGTCTTTCTTCTTGTGCTTTTGATCTCCATCTCCAAAGCACACGGTCATGATCTCCATCGTCACCAGCATTGCACCATGGTCCATGGCGCCGCTTCATGGTTGTCCATCACTTATAGCTACTATGACAACTACTTGAAATAAAGCTATTACATGATGAATAGACACGCAGGTCCTTAACAAAAATTAAAGACAACCATTAGGCTCCTGCCAGTTGCCACAATACAATAATGAACATCTCATACATCAAATATAATCATCATCACATCATGGCCATATCACACCACCAAACCCTGCAAAAACAAGTTAGACGCCTCTAATTTGGTTTGCATATTTTACGTGGTTTAGGGTTTTCGAGTAAGATCCAATCTACCACGAGGAGGTCCGGAATGGTCCGGAGAATAAGATTCATATATGGGAAGTCATTTTCAGGGTTACCGGAAAAGTTCAGGATTTTTCGGTATTGTACCGGAGGTTCTAGAAGGTTCCGGAGGGTACCATAGTGGGGCCCACCTATCCCGGACGACCAACATGCACCGAAGGGGTCGGATAGGCCCACATGGGCCATGCACACCAGCCCCCCCAAGGCCCATGTGGTTGGATCAAGTGGATAAGATCAAATCCCTTGAAAATAGGGACTTAACTTGGGGGGAAGTTGCCCCCTTTGTTTGGCCGACCCAAGGGCTTGGAAGAGGGGCCAAGGCAGCCCCCCCCTCCCCCACGCCTATATAAGAGGGAGGGGAGGGCTGGGGCGCAGCACATGATTTCCCCAAGCCCTAGCCGCCCCTCTCTCCCTCCTCCTTCTTCCTGCGCAGGCTTAGGCGAAGCCCTGCAGTAATTCTTCTCCACCACCACCACCACGCAGTCGTGCTGCTGGGATTCCGTGGAGATCTACCACACCTCCGCTGCCCGTTGGAACGGGGAGAGGACGGGCTTCATCGACACCGTACGTGCGACCGAGTACGGAAGTGCTGCCGGATTGCAGCACCGGGGACGATCGTCTACATCAACAACGAGATCAATCTCGTAGGCTTTGCAATCTTCGAGGGTTAGTCTCATCTCCATCTCGTTGCTCCGATTTTGGGTGTTCCATAGATTAGATCTTGGATTTATTCGTCTTGCGGTAGGAAATTTTTTGTTTTCTATGCTACGAACCGCATCAGTCACGCGAATCAGAAGGGTGGAAAATCAAATCCTGGAGGGGACGCCCAGCACTGTCCTATAAGTTTATAATCAAGTCCCATTATTTCCCTGAGCGTGCGCTCTCTGAAGCGCATGCATCGCATCTGCGTGGTTTTTTATAAGAGAAAGTAGAGGAATTATTTGAACATGAAATGGGAAAAATTAATTGGTATTCGTGCTCGTCCAGGACCACGAGGGGTCCGCCATGCACCAAGGGAAGTCTGCCGCGCTCGACCAATACGTGAACGCCGCCGCCGACAGCACCATGTAGGCCGTCGTGCTCCCGTCCAGTAGCATGGTAAGACTAAGAGCAACATAATAGTATAGCCGGTGACGGCTATTATAGTTTATACGTTATCTATAGTTAATTTATAGCTAGTAGCATGTACAATAGCGAATTTTAAAAGTGTAATGCTTTTATAATATAAGGCTCATCTTTCAGACTCGGAAAGTTTCTAAAAACACGTACTATAGTTGGCTTTTGCACGAGAGCCTATTTCACTCATCTCACCTAATCTCAAAAATATAATATTGTATATCTTATAGCAAGCTGATAAGATTTTATACTAGTCATAGTGGGGAGTAACATAGAGTAATAACAAGCACATATTACTACTCTATGTTACAATCTTCATAATGGGTAGTAACATATAAGTGGTGTAATGTAAAGTCATATTTATTAGGTTATATACTTATCTTGTCTTGGATTGTTTGATGTAATGGTAACATAGCTAGTTACCAATTTACTCTCTTTCTTTATTTATTGGTATGTAATGTCACAAAAACTTCTTAAAATGTGTGATGTTACTATCTATGTTACTTCCACTACGGGTTGTCCTTAACTACCGCCACGGACGGCATGAGCGCTCTCCTTTGCCGCGCACGGTGCAAGGACTACGATACGCGGCTTACTCCTCCGCGCCCGACGCAACACCTCCTTCAGGCCCCAGTCCGTGTCGGTCCATGCTCTGCGTGCACGCCCTTAACCACGGCCATGGACTGCATGAGCGCTCTCCTCTGCCGCGCACGGTGCAAGACGCTTTACTCT
Source organism: Lolium rigidum (assembly GCF_022539505.1). Classification (NCBI taxonomy): domain Eukaryota; kingdom Viridiplantae; phylum Streptophyta; class Magnoliopsida; order Poales; family Poaceae; genus Lolium; species Lolium rigidum. The sequence continues at coordinate 295,277,262 of NC_061514.1, read as the reverse complement.
TCTGCGCCCGATGCAGCACCTCCTTCAGGCCCTGGGCGAAGATCCAATCTTCGGTTGACAGCCATGGATTGTTCACGGGGATGGGAAACGCCAAAGAACTAGAGAAGGGTAGCTCCAGGTGATTAGCGACTACCACCTGACTTCGCCCACGCCTAGCTTTTTCAGGAAAAAAAACGACTTGAGCATACAAACGGAGGGACTACCATTTTCTTGCGAATTTTTTTTAAATAATACACATTTTATTATTAATTCTAGAAATAATATTTATTTGTAGCAAATTTCAGAAATAATACACCGTCGGGGTGGTGGAACCCGAGTTCACAAAATCGGGTTAGAGAAACTCGAATGGGAAAAGTCGGGTTGGAGAACCCCGATTTTAGGAAAACCTGTGCTGCGCCAGAACAAACCAGAAAAATTCGGGCTAGGTGAACCCGATTTTGGAAAATCGGGCAAGGTGAACCCGATTTTGAAAAATCGGGCTAGGTGTACCCGATTGCACTGAATCGGGCTTATTGAACCGAAGCAGCAATTTTTCCCGCTTTTTTGCGTTCACACAGTTTCCCGCCCGCCCTTGCCGCCACTCCTTCCCGCCACCATCTCCCGCCAATTTTATCCCGCCAGTCCTTCCCGCCACCATCTCCCGCGCTGGTGTCGAATTTTAGCCTATAAAAGCAGGCAGCGCTACTCTGGATTGCACAAGTTCTTGTATCTCTATCTTTGTGTTGTTTGCTCACTGTTAGCCATCATGAGTGTGCCGTGCTCTGACCCGGATTTTAGGCCGGTGAAGGCGAAGGCTGCAAGTTTACCCCCCGGTGTGACTGCGGAGCGTTGTTGGTGCGGCCGTGTTGCTAAGGTTAAGCAGGTGGAGGATTTCTCCAACAAGTTCGGCATGAAATTTTTCATGTGTGCGAGCTATGAGCATGATCCACCCCGTAGTTCAGCTTCGTCGTCCACCAGGCCGCCGGTATGTTTCGACATAATTTTATGTTGGCTTAATTATGTTTGTGAATTTGATTTACTGTTACTGTTTGTGTTGTAGTCTTCCCCGCCCCTATGCAAATGGTTTCACTGGATAGACACGGAGCAGCCGGATTGGGCACGCGAGGAGGTTGAGGAGAAACAGCGCCGTGCGTGGGCAACGTTCTTTGAGGAGGAGCGTTGGGAAAAGGTCCGTGCTAATGAGAAAGCAGAGCGAGAGAGGCAGATACAGAAACTAAGGGCGGAACAAGCTCGTAATCGAGAGGTGAATCAGAAGAGGATGGATGATGAGGCTGCACGTAGGTTTGCAGAGGAAGAGGTGCGCAGGGAGGCTCGTGAAGCGGAGAGGAAGAGACTAAGAGAAAGAGCTGCTGAAGCGCAAGCGGCGGAAGAACGCGGCGACAAGTCTGGAAAATGGCCATGGTGGACGCAGGGAAAGTAGTGTGATGTGTCGTATTGGCTATGTATCTTAATTTCAGGTGTATCTTAAATTTCGTTGTAGTGTCGTTGTATCTTAAATTCCGCTGTAGTGATAAACCCTATTTTTATTTGAGCTGCAATGTATCTTCATTTCAGTTTTAGTATTATTGTTTCCCGCCTAATTTTTCCCGCTCAGTTTTTCCCGCCTTTACCCCCCGCCGTAATCTCCCGGCAATTGTTCCCGCTCAAATTTTTCCCGCCTTTTACTCCCGCCCTAATCTCCCGCCAATTTTTCCCGCTCACCTTTTCCCGCCGAAAGTCATCCCTTCTATCCTATAAAAACCCCCCAGTGTTTCCTTCTGTTTCAGTGTATTCTCTCAGCAAGATGGATCCCCCATATAAGAATCCCCCCATCTTTTCAACGAATCCATGGCCGAACCTCTTCTACACGAGGCCCGCAAAGTGATGAGGGAGAGTAAGGTAGACACATTCGAGGAGTTCATCAGTAGCGACGACTTACTCCGTAAGGTGGGTAGGGAATTTGAGAAATATTCCTATGGGTGGCCAGTGAAGAAGATGCCTGCTCGCAGCCCACGGGAGATAAGGTGTGAGCTTATCAGGTTGAATAAGAAGTGGCAGTCACTAACATGGAAGACTGAAGAAGATAGGGAAAGGGATTTCAAATATCCATTCCGGTGGGCGGCTGAGAGTGAGGATGAGGATGATATCTTTGAGCCTAGCACGGAGGCAAAGAATGCTGCATCGTCGAAGGGCAAGAGTGCCAAGTCCTCGAAGGGCAAGAGTGCTGCACCGCCGGTCGTCGACTCGGACGACGACTTCGAGCCTAGCACGAAGGCGAAGAACGCAGCATCGTCGAAGGGCAAGAGTGCCAAGTCCTCGAAGGGCAAGAGTGCTGCACCGCCGGTCGTCGACTCGGACGACGACTTCGAGCCTAGCACCAAGGCCACGAAAGCTGCATCGTCGAAGGGCAAGGGAAAGGGTGTGCTGCGTTCTTAGTGTTATAGTTATCAGTAGTCTCATGGATCTTGCAGTATGTTGTAGCATTGTTGTACCGTTTAATTTGTTAGAATAGAGTTATGTTGTAGTGGTAAGTTGTATCTTAATTATCAGTTCATGTTTGAATGCAAATTGTTTGTTGAATTTGAAATGTTTGTTGAACACAAATAGTAGTGATACATGGTCCATACAAATAGTACTGATACATGGTGCATACAAATAGTACTCATACACTAGATGAAGGAAATAGTAGTAGTAATAAGTCTCATCCATACAGATGACTCAGTGAGTGTCATCTCACTGACCACGGCCCCTCCCTCGACGCCTCGGTGGTGGCGGTCCAGCCTGAAAAGGTGAGGGCGAGTAGCCTCTGATAGGTGGCTGCCGCTGTCGGGGAGGAAGCATGTACCCCTGCTCGTGCTGACTGTACTGCGTGGGCTGTGTGGGATCTGGGGGTGGAGTGTGATGTTGACTAGACATCCAGTCTTGGTACATCTGATGTGTTTCTTCTTCCTGATCGTGAGCACTGGACCAGAAGGATCGTGATCCGGACATAGACGACATATGTGTATCACCTGTGATTGGATAAAAAAACGTTAGTCATGAGGAAATTGACAAACGGTGCACAATTAATATGGATAGTGATGAACTGCATACCCTCCGGCTGATCCATACGGGGACGCCACCCCAAGTTAGGCATCGGAGTTTGCTGCTCCATGCCGAAACCGCCACGCTGCCAGTACTCGTAAGTAGGCTCCTGCTGCTGCTGGTTTTGCCAACCAGATCCTCCTGCCTGGTTAGGAGATGGTGGCCTCGGGCTCGGCGGTACCTCCATACGTGGGCGCGCCGGCCGTGCCGCGGCTGATGCATCTGCAAAGAGGGACGAGGTGGCCGCTGTGCTGCTCGGTACTCGACAACATCCGAAGATCGGGTGCATGTGATACTCGTGTAGATACGACGTAGTTTCTCCTGAAAACGCTGTGCGAAGGAGGCGTGGTGCTCATACCGTCCAAGAAGTGGGCCGACGGAGAGCGAGCGTTCATACTGGGTGGCCTCATCTTGCAGCTCCGCCGTCAACACGGCCTACAATTGTGAGCTCAAATTAGTAAAGTGTTGGCAAAATGTAGAAAAAATATAGTTGACTTCCTGCGTGATGCCGAGTGCCTGAAGTGGAGTGGCGAGGGTAGGTGTCCCACTGTGTCGAGGGAGCCATCTCAACTGGGTCACACGCCTGGCTCAGCCGAAGGCGTGTCCTAGGCATGTACGCCCGCAAGTATTGCTGAAATTCCTGAAGATCAAACGGCTCCCTAGTGGCCCATGACACGGCCGGCGCATTGGCCCAAGCACCGAGGTATGGACCCAGGAGCTGCACCCATCCGACAGCAGTCTTGTTCGCTCCTTTTCTATTGTACCTGAAAATTGAATTGTACACATCCGTCAATGAATGTCCAATTGATGTAATAACTGATGCTAAAATTAAATTGTACTCACGCGTGGACGCGTGGTGGTAGAGGAACTGTGTGAGGTGGTGGCTCGATCAACTGACGCATTCCGAACTGTCTCATGACCCTCTGCTGCGACATCTCCTCCATGAAGATATCGAAGATGATCTTCGCCTTCGTCATTGTTACCCTCCAAAACCCACCGACGGGCAATGGCTAAGCAACACGAAGAGCCGGGTGGCTCCCAAGGCCGCTTAATGGACCCTGGCACCTCGCGTCGTCCCGCAAATCTTCCAGCCACGTCCTGGCGGTTGCTAGGGCGTGCCACCTGACCTAGACCCGATCAGGAAGGTGTTAGAGTGCTTCGATTGTTCCTGCATGGTAGACACGTAAACATTAAATACGAGCCCTATCGGCTCTCAGGTTGCCCCGTGGATCGGCTCAAGGAGCCGATCGCCCCATGTTTCACGTTGGATTTACAATGGCATGGGGATCCTGCTTGATCAAAACAAAGCTAAAGCGATCCACGACAGTTTAGGGTTTTCACCGCATAACCGGAACGTCCTACGTGTGATCGGGCCTAGCAGCTACGGAAGATGATGCAAACTACCCCTACGAGAGGCCTAAAAACCAACATAACGTTGATCCCCGGAACATCCCTTGCAGGGACGGTGAACAACACCTAACGCACTACCGGATCGTCCGACCCCAGCATAAGGCCTAACTATGCAGATATTAAACTAATCCTTGCGGAGCAAGGAGCAACTATAACGGATCGGATCTACTAAGTAACGAACAAGCAAGATGCTGCCCTTACACCTGGATAGGTGTAAGGGCAGCTAGGTGTCGAGGGACGGCATTGCCACGCAGATATGCATGCGAAAGCATCAATGCAAGCCCCTAAACACCTAAGGATAAATAGTACTGCTCGCCATCAACAAGGCTTCAGCACGAGCAGTACAAGGTAGACGAATAAACGTATCTTGCCTAGATCGCTAGATGCGATCTAGGCAGCATGGTGCTTACCCGGGAGAAACCCTCGAAGAAAGGGGTGGCGATGCGCCTGATTTGTGTTGGTTGAACGATGATTGTCCTCCTTTTCCGATAACCCTAGATACATATTTATAGCGATCTAGGCAGCATGGCGTTCATTCCTAAGCGTACAAGATACAGAGCCATGAAGTACGTACTGATTGGCGATGACATGTTTTATAGAACTTTGGAAGGATTACTTCTCAAATGTCTGGGACCAGCCGAGTCCAATCGGCTCTTGCACGAGGTGCACGAGGGTGCTTGTGGAACCCACCCGGTCGGCCCATAAGATGAAATGGCTGATTAGGCGCTCCGGATTTTATTGGCCTACCATGCTTGAAGATTGCTTCCGGTATTATAAAGGTTGTCAAGCATGTCGAAGTTTGGGAGCATTCGGATGGTGCCTCGCATCGGCAATGAATCCTATCATCAAGCCGTGGCCATTCCGAGGATGGGGTATGGATATGATCGGAGAAATTCATCCTTCATCGAGCAAGGGCCATAGATGGGTTCTGGCCATTACAGATTACTTCACGAAATGGGTGGAAGCGGTCCCTATGAAGAAAGTAGCGTCAGAAGACGTTATCAAGTTCGTATTGGAACATGTCATTCATAGGTTCGGGATTCCCCAAACTATTACGACCGATGGAGGTTCGGTCTTTGTTTCGAAAGAGATGAAAGAGTTCTGCGATGACATGGGGATCAAGTTAATCCGATCGTCTCCATATTATGCAAAAGCAAACGGGCAGGCCGAAGCATCCAACAAAAGCTTGATCAAGCTGATCAAGAGGACAATCATCGTTCAACCAACACAAATCAGGCGCATCGCCACCCCTTTCTTCGAGGGTTTCTCCCGGGTAAGCACCATGCTGCCTAGATCGCATCTAGCGATCTAGGCAGTATACGTTTATTCGTCTACCTTGTACTGCTCGTGCTGAAGCCTTGTTGATGGCGAGCAGTACTATTTATCCTTAGGTGTTTAGGGGCTTGCATTGATGCTTTCGCGTGCATATCTGCGTGGCAATGCCGTCCCTCGACACCTAGCTGCCCTTACACCTATCTGGGTGTAAGGGCAGCATCTTGCTTGTTCGTTACTTAGTAGATCCGATCCGTTATAGTTGCTCCTTGCTCCGCAAGGATTAGTTTAATATCTGCATAGTTAGGCCTTATGCTCGGGGTCGGACGATCCGGTAGTGCGTTAGGTGTTGTTCACCGTCCCTGCAAGGGATGTTCCGGGAATCAATGTTATGTTGGTTTTTAGGCCTCTCGTAGGGGTAGTTTGCATCATCTTCCGTAGCTGCTAGGCCCGATCACACGTAGGACGTTCCGGTTATGCGGTGAAAACCCTAAACTATCGTGGATCGCTTTAGCTTTGTTTTGATCAAGCAGGATCCCCATGCCATTGTAAATCCAACATGAAACATGGGGCGATCGGCTCCTTGAGCCGATCCACTGTGGCAACTCGAGAGCCGATAGGGCTCGTATTTAATGTTTACGTGTCTACCATGCAGGAACAATCGAAGCACTCTAACACCTTCCTGATCGGGTCTAGGTCAGGTGGCACGCCCTAGCAACCGCCAGGACGTGGCCGGAAGATTTGCGGGACGACGCGAGGTGCCAGGGTCCACTAAGCGGCCTTGGGAGCCTCCCGGCTCTTCGTGTTGCTTAGCCATTGCCCGTCGGTGGGTTTTGGAGGGTAACACATTCTCATGCCCCCCTGGTTTTGATAATGATAATTGCAAAACCATCTGTCTCCTTCGAAGGGTCATGTCATGGCAGAACCGTTGCAGTTTTCTTCATGATGACATCTTGCCTTCTCAACTTCTCTGCACGACTTGACGGTTCTGGCACCACGTCCTCAGAAACTGCTTAGGCATTAAACCACCATATCCCCTTTTTATTTGGCCACTTCCTGGAGTTCCCTTCTTCATCCTCCTCGCACTAGCACTTCCAAAAGCCCTCCTCGGCCAACATGTCTTCTTCCTCTTCTTCTCCCTCATCGGGTCTTTCCACCCAATCTTCCCCTTCTCGCGAGCCGACGCCGGAATGGGACCCGCAAAAGGCCCACGCGGCCAACATCCGTCGCGCCATAGCCGACGGGGACGAGTCGACCCACGACTCCTCCATCTGGTCTGAAGATGACCAGTCCCTAACGGACGGGGAGAGCGACCTTCGCTTCCTCGCCATTTGGTCGTCGGAGGAGGGAAGCGACGACGACGGCTTCTCCTGGGATGGTCCCTCCTCCGCTGAGGAGGTGAAGGAGGAGGAAGAGGAGGAGGACGATGCCTCCTCTGACGAGCCGCCGGCCAAGCATCTCTGCCCTTGGCCGGGCAACATGAGCGACTTCGACAGCGATGATGCCGACGCCGACGAAGAGGACGAGGACAATGAAGGTCCCGCCGGAGGTCGCTACAGCAGCGACGAAGAACCAGCCGGGAGCAGCACCGACGGCGGCGACGGCGACGATGAGGGCAGCAGCGGCCCTTAGATAGGATAGAGCTAGGAGTAGTAGACGGGGCAATGTATCCGCTAGCAATTTCCTTTTGAGAGCAATCGGCTCCTTCTATGTAAAAAATCTGGTTATCAATGAAGAAATTTCTCCAATTTGACTTTGTCGATCTGTTCCATATTAGACTAGCCGATTCTCCCCTTTGTTGACACTCGATGAGCCGATGGTAATGCATCAGCTTTTATAACAAATTGCAAGACAGACCGATCCAATCGCCTTCTCAGATTGTTAACTTGCAATCCATGAAATTCAGACCCAAACTTCCAATCGAACGGGTCCAACGCACAGCCTTGAGACCCTTAGATCTTTAGACTTTAAAATCATCCGATCGTGATGTTCGTCCTGATAGCAAAACTCCTGGGTTAATGCTCCCAGGAAAGCTTCTTGGCCCGTTGCTGCCAACCTCGATGTTGAAGCTGACACTCTTGTAAACAGGTGCTATTCGTTCACAGCCTCCCCTGTGATGCCCTGTTTCCTTGCAGCGACAAACTGGTCTAGAGCCTGGTCAATGATGATGGCTCCTTCTTCAAACTCCTCCTGTCAACCCTGGTGGTTTTTCCTCTGCAAGAGCTCGCCACCTTTCAATATGGTTACGATGCAGAGACAGCCGATTTCAACACCATCGGCTCTTCAGAATGAGGAATTTTCAAGGCCAGCTGCCCCCCAAGCCTCAGTCAAGGCGAGGATAAAAGTGCATCCACCGAATGGGCCACCATCGGCTTCCCAATTGTAGTGCAGCATCAGCTGATTCTAACCAAATCGGCTCTCAAAAGCAGAGAACCTCCAAGGTGAGCTGCCCCCCGAGCTTCTTCAGTCCAATGACGCAATCTTTGGTGAGAATGCAGTTTAGTCCAACTGGACGATCGTCGGTTGTTCTCATGATCATGGCCTGATCTGCACGCTCATACTATTTTTGCTGTTGGCCAGGGCTGCGATCCTCAAACTTGTCGGCAAATATCAACAGCTTAGCCGTATTGGACGTCCGAACTGATGCTTCTGTTGGTACCGTCGAGCCTGAAATCTTGCAACATTAGGCTCCTGTTTGTAACAGTTGCATCCCTTGAGTCGATGGTCGTGCATCGGCTTTGAATTCTTAAGTCGATGTCTACGCATCGGCTGTGCCCAAAAATTTCTGTATTTTCGTTTTTTTTATATTGGCCGATTGCATCGGCCCCCCATACTTGAGCTATTCTGCTGGGCATCTGATATCCACTCCAAGCTTTGTATCCTTGTGTCTCATCCATCTATGTGCCCCCCGAGCCGATTCTGTCAAGTAATTGATGGTATCGGCTCTTCAGGCATCTGTTGGATCAATGCTGAACACAGACAAAGGTATGTTGAGGATAGTTCCGGCCGATTGCCAGAATCGGTCTCCTTTTCCGTTGCAATGCTTGACGATGGTTTGCAACTTCTTGGATTTCCGCTGTAGCTACGTGGCGTGCTAGAGATAAGATCCCTTGCTTTTCATTTTTTTGAGGGCCGATCTCAGGGATCGGCCTTGCCACGTACGTCCAATGTCTTGGACCTGCTACTCCGTCCGGGTCACGGATACCATGTTTGTATCAGTCGATGCCTCTGCATCGGCATCAGCCGATGTCTGTGCATCGGCTTTCGCCTGTTTTGGGCGCCATACTTTCTTTGGCGGGCGCGCCTTCATCCCCAATGTTTGCCGAATCTTCGCGGCCAGATCGGGCCGCGCTCTTCTCAACGTGTACAGGTACTGTGCCTCGGCTTCTTCCAGGTTTCGCAGCCGCTGCACCCTACGCTTTTGAGAATGGCTGAGTCCATCAGGGCACCACCTTGGTCGGTGATACCTATCTTCTTCTCCATCTGACTCCTCGAAGTCTTCTTCTTGAGATGACCCAGCCTGCTTGTTATGAGGTGGGAGAGGTCCTAGACGCTCGAACACTGAAACTTCGTTTGTCCTTCTCCTTTGCTGTCTGCATTCTGGGCAATTCTCGACTGTTGGCAATCGGCTCATTCCTGAGTCCCAGCAATGTTTGAAGAAGGGACAGTCCCAGTGCTTATCCATGTTGTCTTGCTCCCTTGACCTCCCTCTAGCATAGCGTTCGTACCCGTCGTCGTTCCTGTCGTGCTGACGATACCTCCTGTTTTCTGCATCAGACCGACGATATTTTTCATCGTCGTCGTCGTAGCGCCGACGTCGGTCGTACTGCTGCTCATATTTGTTGAGGAGATGCACGGAGAGTGGGCGCTGATATCGAATGCTTCTCACCTCCTCCTCGGTTAGGTACCGTCTATCATCATCTTGGGGCCGTGGAACGGCCTCCTCTTTATCTTTGCCACGAGAGTGGCTGCCCTCTGCTTTATCTTTGCCATGGCGGATCACAAACCCTGCCATATTGACATCAAAGGAGAACCCTGGCTCCCATATGGAGTGGCTCAGGTCCACCATATTGACGTCCGGAAACGGACGCATGTCTACCTTCATGGCAAACTGCCCGAAAGTTAATCGGCCTGATTCTATCGCCATCTGAATCTGTGCGCGTAATACTTTGCAGTCATTGGTGGCGTGCGTGAACGTATGATGCCATTTGCAGTATGGCCTTTTGTTCATCTCTTGCGCCGTAGGGATCTTGTGGCCTTCAGGGAGCTTCAACTGTTTCTCTTTCAATAGCAGATCGAAGATCTGTTCAGTTTTGCTCACATCAAAGTCCAACCCTCTTGGAGGCCCTGGCGGGTTCACCCATTTGCGGGACACGAGTGCGGCGTCCGAGCCCACTCGGCTCATCGCGACTTCCCGATCTTCCGCGGAATCTTCATCCTCATCGAGCATTGACCGGGGTTATCGCGCGCTTGAACTTGTCCCGGTACGGTTCGGATGGCGCTGTTCATATAAGGTCGGTCTACGACCAGGTGCGTCAACGAGTTGTACTCCACTTGGAACGTCGGATCCTTGAATGACGCCGCAAGGCCTGCCACGGCCAGCTCGATCGCTTCTTTCTCGCTTAAATGAACCGAATAGCATCGGTTCTTGACGGTTCCGAAACGCTGAATGTACTCGGACACTTGTCTCCTCGCCTCTGCCGAACCTGTGCTAGTTCGGCAATACCAGCTTCGGTAGCTTCTGAATGATATTGGGTGTGAAACTGTTCCTCAAGCTGCTTCCATGATCGTACTGAATTTGGCTGCAACGAGGTGTACCATCCAAAAGCTGGACCGGTGAGGGATTGCGAGAAGAACCTCACCCGTAGCTCATCCGATGCCGAAACCATGCCCAACTGGGCCAAGTATCGGCTCACGTGCTCGATGGAGCTAGATCCTTCTGACCCACTGAATTTGTTGAAGTCCGGAAGCCGGTACTTAGGTGGTAGTGGGATCAGGTCAAACTCATTGGGGTACGGCTTGGAATAGCCGATTATCTTCTTCTTCGGCAAGATGCCGAACTGATCTCTCAGGACTGCACTGATCTGATCTGCGGTGGAGGTAGTGGCGGCTGAGCTTTCCTGGACTGGTGCGGTGGCATACTTGGCTAGCCACGCCTGTTTATCAGCTTCTGCTCCCAAACTCCCCGCCGCTGCAGTCGTTCCTCCTGCCGGAACAATGGCTCCTGCTCCGGCAATCCCTCCTGTTGGAGCCTGGATCGCCCGCGTCCGGCTTGTTGCGATCCGGCACAAACGTGCACACGTATCCGTGTGGGATCTCCTTGGGCGGCTCATATAAGAACCGGTAGTCGCCCGGATCACCTCCAACCTTGTAGACAACGTATGCCGGTGAACCTTGTTGCTGTGGAGCTGCCATTGAGTACGGCAATGGTGGCCTGGTGTGGAGTTGCACCTCTCCTTGGTGAGTCCCTAGAGCAGGTCCTGAAGGGGAGTACCGACGCTCCATGATTTCTTGGACCACCCGGAACGCAACGCGCTCCAAAGAATTCACCAGGCTCTCAGAATGTCGATGTAGCGAGTGAGCCACCACGTAGTTGATTTCCTGTCGCAGGGCTCTGGTACGTTCATCTGAAGGGAGGGACAGATCCACCCCTTCAAGGACGCCTTGTGGCGTGAATCCTTTGAACCTGATGCCGTGCGAACGGGTCTTCTCAAAGGAGCCGATGAGTTCGGCTTCAACGATGGCCTTCAGCTCATCGTACTTCTTCTTATGATCAGGAGGAAGCTCCTCGTATGTGATCTGTTCCTCTGCCATCTCGGATGTCGGTGTTGACATGGATGTTGCAGAAGAGGTCCCACTGGGCGTGCCAGAATGTGTTACCCTCCAAAACCCACCGACGGGCAATGGCTAAGCAACACGAAGAGCCGGGAGGCTCCCAAGGCCGCTTAGTGGACCCTGGCACCTCGCGTCGTCCCGCAAATCTTCCAGCCACGTCCTGGCGGTTGCTAGGGCGTGCCACCTGACCTAGACCCGATCAGGAAGGTGTTAGAGTGCTTCGATTGTTCCTGCATGGTAGACACGTAAATATTAAATACGAGCCCTATCGGCTCTCAGGTTGCCCTGTGGATCGGCTCAAGGAGCCGATCGCCCCATGTTTCACGTTGGATTTACAATGGCATGGGGATCCTGCTTGATCAAAACAAAGCTAAAGCGATCCACGACAGTTTAGGGTTTTCACCGCATAACCGGAACGTCCTACGTGTGATCGGGCCTAGCAGCTACGGAAGATGATGCAAACTACCCCTACGAGAGGCCTAAAAACCAACATAACGTTGATTCCCGGAACATCCCTTGCGGGGATGGTGAACAACACCTAACGCACTACCGGATCGTCCGACCCCGGCATAAGGCCTAACTATGCAGATATTAAACTAATCCTTGCGGAGCAAGGAGCAACTATAACGGATCGGATCTACTAAGTAACGAACAAGCAAGATGCTGCCCTTACACCTGGATAGGTGTAAGGGCAGCTAGGTGTCGAGGGACGGCATTGCCACGCAGATATGCACGCGAAAGCATCAATGCAAGCCCCTAAACACCTAAGGATAAATAGTACTGCTCGCCATCAACAAGGCTTCAGCACGAGCAGTACAAGGTAGACGAATAAACATATCTCGCCTAGATCGCTAGATGCGATCTAGGCAAGCATGGTGCTTACCGGGAGAAACCCTCGAAGAAAGGGGTGGCGATGCGCCTGATTTGTGTTGGTTGAATGATGATTGTCCTCCTTTTCCGATAACCCTAGATACATAATTATAGTCCAAGGGACTTTCTAATTGAGGCGTGCACCTAACCGTGCACGGGCCAAACTCTATCTCTTAATCTAAATTACAATGCGATCTACTATATTACAGATACACGGGCAACTTAGCCCAAACTCTTAGCGCAAGGCTGCTTCAAAGATGCTCCACGTGTAATCTTCAAAGCCCATCTCCACTTACGGCCCATCTCCTGATTTGGCCAAAATCGGGTGGTAACAGTCATCCAGTAGGCCCAATCTCTGGTACACATCAACGATATACCGCCTGGGTATGCCTCGTCGCGGTGGTCCTCACTGTAAGGCTCCCAGCTAACATCGCTCTCCAGTAGTAGGTCAAACTGCTCTGTGAATGCTGGGTAGCAATTCCTTAGCTGATTATGCCCAAAATGCCTCTGCATAACATAACACAACTATGTTAGTGTTGCATATAGATCCAAACGTCTGCATAACATAACATAACATAACATAACATAACATAACATAACATAACATAACATAACACAACTATATAAACAAGGTGTGTATACCTTCCGCGAAGTCCATATAGATCCAAACGTCGGCATGTCGATGCGATCCGCGTCATACAACTCGTCTGGCGGCCAAGACCCACCACCAATCTCAGGACGGCCGATGGGAAACCTCGTCCAGGACCAGAGCTGCAACAGGAGGGGGCAACCAACGATTCCAGAACCATGCGAGGTGAGCTGGCAACCCTTACACATACCTCGGTACGTAGCGGCTAAGACCGCAGAACCCCAGCTCCTCTGTGTGATGTGCTCTGCTTCTGTGGCATCTGCTATCTCCTGAGCTATAGGGATGTACCGCGCACTGATCGTGTTCCCGTGATTGTCCGTGAACATCGTCTTCCCGAGTAGCCACATGAGGTACGCCTCCAAGCTGCGAGTGATCTGGACCGCAGTCATCGGTACATCGGGGTATCCGAACTGCTCGATCTGTCAAGAAATATTCAAAGTTAGGACTACATATTACGCGGTATTTAAGGCTTGAAAAAATAGACGAAAGCTGTTACGAACCTGGAACTCGTGTAGCCACGCCTGACGAGGGCCGTGAGCCTCAAAAGAGATAGGCCCAACGCCCTCGCGAACACCAAGGAAACGTGCATCCATGCTGTGCATCCAGCCCACGGGTTCCTCCAATGGGCCGATGGGCTCACCAGCCAACGGAAGGCCAAGCAACATAGACACGTCTTCTAGAGTAGGAGCCATCTCACCCCAACGATAGTGGAAGGTGTGTGTCTCGGGCCTCCACCGATCCACTAAGCAGGTGATCAAAGCTGCATCGTAGTTCAGACGCGAAACGTTATCTCGGGCCTCCACTAATCGAGCGAAAGATAGTAGTCCAGCCCACTTCAACCTGCAAAACAAATGATGAACAAGCTAAAGTAAGGTCCAATTCGAAGATAAATTTCAAATTATAGCTAAAACACCTACCTGTCTTCCCACTGAGGGTGTATCATCCAGTTCTTCTTTGGAGTACGGGTCTGCAGTGGGTCGATGCTCTGCGGGTCGGCCTCCAAGTGCGATGCACGATGTTTCTGATCAATCCCTGGATCGAGCAACGGTCGGGCTGCCATATCTGCATAAAGATATCAAAGATTACAAATTAGAACATCATTCATAAAAATAAAAATTAAAACATCATTCATAAATATTACAAATTGTAGCATTGTTCGAAGATGATACAAATTAAACCATTGATCACAAAGCTTACAAATTTAACCATAGTTCATAAAAAATACAAATTAAAACATCATTCATAAATATTACAAATTGTAGCATTGTTCAGACTAAGATGGTTCACACGTACTACAACTTAAGCATAGTTTATAAATATTACAAATTTTCTACTGTCTCCCTCTAGTTCTTCCCCTCCCACGCCTTCCTCGGTTGCCTCGCCTTCCTCGGTTAGCCGCCGCCGCTGCTGCCGCTGGGTAGAAAGTGGGACATAGGGGGTCCCTGTGTCCAAATTGGTTGCAGAGAAAACATTGCCTAGTGGGACCACCCGCTTCTGCTTCATCCATATCATTTCTAATGCGCCTTGTCTCCCGTCGACCTCTATTTGTACGCAATAACCTTGGGTCAGGGATGTACCACCTTTAATTTGGTATCACCGTAGTGAAATTTCCCACAACTCTATATCCTAACATCTCACCGGTCCAGGTGTTCATCACAGCCTCTTTCGTGTAATACGGAGAGACAAAAGAGATTGAGTCCATCCCTAGTTCTCTGGTAGCTGCCAGCACATGGGAGCATGGAAGGTGAAGCAACTTCGGTTTGTTGCATGTGCACGCCATTCTTCATTTCCAATTCTCACCTCATGTGTTCTCACCGCATTCACACAACCAAACTTGTCGGTTGGTAAGCGCACCTCGAACCTCCTTTCCTGATTACCGATGGCCAGAACAGTGTGTGACATACCCTTCTTCATCTTCACATCCATATATTCCATAATGGCCTGACAGTACGGAGTGTTTGGATTTCCCAGCATATGGCGCACAGCCAACTGTCGTCTCTCTTTGAAATAATTCATAGTGCCATATAAAATACCCTGCACAAGGGCTGTCAAAGGCAATGCCCTATTTCCCCTAAGCACGAAGTTGTATGATTCAGCTAGGTTGGTAGTCATCACACCATACCTAGCTCCATGTGTGTCATGCAGCAAAGACCACCTTTCTAATGGCTCGTGCTCTATCCACTCTGCAAAAATTTTAATCCGTCGTCCAGGCCTCCTTCTTGTATTGGGTGGGTCAAATCCAGGCAGGTCACATAGCTGATACGTCCAATTTGCATCACTATTTTGTATCATAATTTGCTGTTATTCATTGATATATTTCATATTGGGACACAATACTTATGTTATTTCATCTATTTTGCATGTTTCATCATCATTGGAGGATCAAGCACCGGAGCCAGGATTCTGTCTGGAAAAAGCACCGTCGAACGCAATATTTCGGAAGATCAATCTGTGGAAGGGAATTTCACGTAAATTCCTATTTTTCCGGATGACGGAGGGAGCCGAAGGGGAAGAAGAGAGGGGCCACGGTGGGCCCGGACCATAGGGCGGCGCGGCCCATGGCCCGGCCGCGCCACCCTATGCTCCGGGGGCCCACGACCCTTTTCGCCTCCTTTTCTTCGCGTACTCCTTCGTCCCGAAAACCTAAGCCACGAGAGGACCTCACGAAGGGTTACAGCCGCCTCTGCGGGGCGGAGAACACCGGAGAAAAGAGCTCTCCGGCGGGCAGGAATCCGCCGGGGAAATTCCCTCCCGGAGGGGGAAATCGACGCCATCGCCATCGTCATCGAGCGGGACATCATCTCCATCACCATCATCATCATCTCCACCATTTACACCGCCATCACCACCGCTGTACCTCGTCATCGCTGTAGCAATTCGGGTTAAATCTTGATTGTTTGATAGGGGAAACTCTCCCGGTGTTATTCTATACTTGTTGTAGATGCTATTGAGTGAAACCATTGAACCAAGGTTTATGTTCAGATTGTTATTCATCATCATATCACCTCTGATTGTATTCCATATGATGTCTCGTGAGTAGTTCGTTTAGTTCTTGAGGACATGGGTGAAGTCTAAATGCTAGTAGTGAATTATGGTTGAGTAATATTCAATGTTATGATATTTAAGTTGTGGTGTCATTCTTCTAGTGGTGTCGTGTGAACGTCGACTACACGACACTTCACCATTTATGGGCCTAGGGGAGTGCATCTTGTATTCGGTTGCTAATTGCGGGGTTGCCGGAGTGACGAAACCTGAGCCCCGTTAGTATATCGATGCGGGAGGGATCGCAGGATCTCGAGTTTAAGGCTGTGGTTAGATTTATCTTAATTACTTTCTTGTAGTTGCGGATGCTTGCAAGGGGTATAATCACAAGTATGTATTAGTCCTAGGAAGGGCGGTGCATTAGCATAGGTTCACCCACACAACACTTATCAAAACAATGAAGATTATTTAGCCACTTGAAGCGAAAGTACTAAACTAAAATCCCCATGTGTCCTCAGGAACGTTTGGTCATTATAAGTAATCAAACCGGCTTGTCCTTTGTGCTAAAAAGGATTGGGCCACTTGCTGCAATTATTTCTCTCGCATTTTATTTACTTGAACTTTATTTATCTGCAATATCAAAACCCCCGAATACTTGTCTCGTGAGCATTTACAGATGAATCCTTCATCGAAACTGCTGCCAACACCTTCTGCTCCTCGTTGGGATCGACATTCTTACTTATCGAAGATACTACGATACACCCCCTATACTTGTGGGTCATCAAGACTATCTTCTGGCGCCGTTGCCGGGGAGTGAAGCGCTATTGGTAAGCGGAATTGGTAAGGAAATTTACTGTTTGTGCTGATTTCATTTCGCTCGTCGCTATAAATCATTATGGAGAGATCCTCTCTTCAATTTCTATTTGGGAAATCTACTACTACTGCAACGGTAGTGGATGAAGCGCCAGGTGAGGAAGTAGTACCATATAAAATACCTATGAAAATTATTGAACGTGTTATGGATAACCGCTATGAAGGGGATGGAACTGTCCATCCAGGTGATCATTTACTGTTTTTGCATGAATTATGCGGGTTATTCAAATGTGCAGGTATTTCTATGAATGAAGTTAGGAAGAAACTATTCACTATATCGCTGTCTGGTAAAGCGGCGCACTCGGTATAAATTGCTGAAGAATGGTGATTCTATTGATTGGGAGGACATTGTGCCTTTATTCTATTCCAAATTTTATCCTCCAAGTGAAATTCACAAAGATCGGAACCGCATATATAATTTCTGGCCTCATGATGGAGAGAGTATCGCCCAAGCTTGGGGGAGATTGAAGTCTTTAATGCTCAAATGCCCCATTCATGAGCTTCCTGGTAATGTTATTATTGATAATTTCTATGCAAGACTTTCTTTTCAAGACAAGACCTTGCTGGATACTTCTTGTTCCGGATCATTTACACGCAAGAATGAAGAGTTTAAAAGAGACCTTCTTGATC
Source organism: Lolium rigidum (assembly GCF_022539505.1). Lineage (NCBI taxonomy): Eukaryota > Viridiplantae > Streptophyta > Magnoliopsida > Poales > Poaceae > Lolium > Lolium rigidum. Next base: position 295,259,678 of record NC_061514.1, on the reverse strand, counting down.
GGATCCAAGAAAATACCGAAGGATGGGAGAACGACAAAGATAGAGAATCGGGTATAACTTATGATTATAAATGCATTGAAGCTTTTATGGATACTCGATAAATTTCGTAATATGAGTGCTACATATGGTCTTGATTCCCAAGTTGTTGCAAATCTTTATAAAGCTTTTGCCTCTCATTATGAACTGCCTAAGAAGAATTTTGATAAGTATCATGAACCGTATAAAGATAAAGTTGATTCATCTGTAAACAAATGTGTAGTGGTTGAAACTGTTGATAATGTTATTCCTGAAGCTTATATTGAAAAAACTCCTTTCCCTGCTAAAATGAAGGAGTACTCTGTCATATCTAGTGCAGTTAATAAAAGTGAAAAGAAACCTAAAGAACCTGAAGAACAAATTAAAATTGAACCTGCTGTTGCTATAGTTAAAGATCTTGTGACTGAAAATGTGGAGGATGGTCATATTATTTTCTGTGAAGATGCTTCTAATATTGTTTCACATCCTAATAAATCCAAACAAGTTAGTGTTCCTATGCTATCTCGTTAGAATTGGTGATCATTGCTATTATGGTTTATGTGATATTGGTGCAAGTGTTAGTGCTATTCCTTATGAGCTTTACACGGAGATTATGCACGAAATTGGTTCTTGTGAACTTGAAGATATTGATGTGGTTATTCATCTGGCTAATAGAGAAACTATTTCTCCAATTGGTATTGTTCGGGATGTGGAAGTTCTATGTGGTAAGATTAAATATCCTCGCTGACTTTTTGGTACTTGGTTCTGCTCGCTAGTGATCATTGTCCTATCATTTTTGGTAGACCTTTTCTAAATACTTGTGGAGCTATTATAGATTGTAAGAAAGAGAAAATTTTGACTAGATTTGCTGGTGAACCTTATGAATTTAACTTTTCTAAATTTACCAAAACTCCTTATAAAACTGACTCGCCTAGTAATGATTTTAAAATGGAGCAGTGTGCATCTATTGTTCTTGTTCCTAATAATCCTTTGCAGCAACATTTGGAGAATAGTGAAAGTGAAGCTTTTAGGAAAGAAAGAGATGAGCTTGAGGAAATTTTTCGTCGCCAACCTATTCTCAAGCATGATTTACCGGTGGAAGATTTGGGTACAACACCGCCACCAAAGGAAGATCCTGTTTTTGATCTAAAGCCTTTACCTGATAATCTTAAATATGCTCATATTGATGATAAGAAAATATATCCTGTTATTATTAGTTCTAAGCTTTCAAAGGTCGAGGAAGAAAGGTTATTGGAAATATTGAAGAAACACCGAGGAGCTATTGGCTATACTCTTGATGATTTGAAAGGGATTTCTCCTTCTATTTGCCAACATGCTATTAATATGGAAGATGATGCAAAGCCTGTTGTTGAACATCAACGTCGTCTAATTCCGAAGATGAAGGAAGTGGTAAGGAATGAGGTATTAAAACTTCTTGAAGCTGGTATTATATATCCTATTGCTGATAGTAGATGGGTTAGTCCTGTTCATTGTGTTCCTAAGAAAGGAGGAATGACTGTTGTGCCTAATGATAATGATGAGCTTATTCCTCAAAGAATAGTTGTATGTTATAGAATGTGCATTGATTTTCGAAAAGTTAATAAAGTTACTAAGAAAGATCATTACCCTTTACCCTTTATTGATCAAATGCTAGAGAGGTTATCTAAAAATACTCATTTTTGCTTTCTTGATGGTTATTCTGGGTTTTCACAAATTGCTGTTAAAGCTAAAGATCAAGAGAAAACCACGTTTACTTGTCCTTATGGAACTTATGCTTATAGGCGTATGCCTTTTGGTTTATGTAATGCTCCTGCTACTTTTCAAAGATGCATGTCCGCTATTTTTCATGGCTTTTGCGAAAGTATTGTAGAGGTATTCATGGATGATTTTTCTGTTTATGGGAATTCTTTTGATAATTGCTTGCGAAACCTCGATAAAGTTTTGCAGAGATGTGAAGAAACTAACCTTGTTCTTAATTGGGAGAAATGCCACTTTATGGTTAATGAAGGAATTGTATTGGGACATAAAATTTCCGAGAGAGGTATTGAAGTTGATAGAGCTAAAGTTGAAGCAATTGAGAAGATGCCCTATCCGAGGGATGTTAAAGGTATTCGTAGTGTTCTTGGTCATGCTTGGGTTTTATAGGAGATTTATTAAAGATTTCTCTAAAATTTCAAAGCCTCTTACTAATCTTCTTCAAAAAGATGTACCTTTTGTTTTTGATGATGATTGTAAGGAAGCTTTTGAAACTCTAAAGAAAGCCTTAACAACTCGCTCCTGTAGTTGAACCTCCTGATTGGAATTTGCCTTTTGAAATTATGTGTGATGCTAGTGATTTTGCTGTGGGCGCTGTTCTTGGACAGCGGGTAGATAAAAAATTAAATGTTATTCATTATGCTAGTAAGACTCTTGATGCTGCTCAAAGAAATTATGCTACAACTGAAAAGGAATTGTTAGCTGTAGTCGTTGCTTGTGATAAGTTTAGACCCTATATTGTTGATTCGAAGGTTACAATTCATACTGATCATGCTGCAATTAGATACCTTATGACAAAGAAAGATGCTAAGCCAAGGCTTATTAGATGGGTACTTCTGTTGCAAGAATTTGATTTACATATTATAGATAGGAAAGGTGCTGATAATCCTGTTGCTGATAATTTGTCTAGATTGGAAAATATTGCTTATGATCCTGTTCTTGTTAATGATAGTTTTCCAAATGAACAATTGGCTGTAATAAAGGTGAGCTCGCGAGAGAGCCCTTGGTATGCAGATTATGCTAACTTTATTGTTTCGAAGTATTTGCCTCCAACCTTTTCAGCTCAGCAAAGGAGGAAATTCTTTTATGACTTGAGGCATTATTTTTGGGATGACCCACACTTATATAAAGAAGGAGTGGATGGTATTATGCGAAGATGTGTTCCTGAATATGAACAACGGGAGATATTGAATAAATGTCATGGAAGTGTTTATGGAGGACATCACGCTGGAGATAGAACCGCGCGAAAGGTTCTACAATCAGGTTTTTATTGGCCAACACTCTTCAAAGATGCAAGGAAATTTATTTTATCTTGTGATGAATGTCAAAGAGTTGGTAATATCTCTAGACGCAATGAGATGCCTATGAATTATACTCTTGTTATTGAACCATTCGATTGTTGGGGATTCGACTTCATGGGACCTTTCCCTTCTTCAGACGGTAACACTCATATACTTGTCGCTGTTGATTATGTTACTAAATGGGTAGAAGCTATACCTACAAAAAGTGCTGATGGTGAGACCTCTATAAAAATGCTTGTAGATATTATATTTCCTAGATTTGGAGTACCTAGATATATTATGACTGATGGAGGTTCTCATTTCATTCATGGAGGTTTTAGAAAAACTCTTGCTAAGTATGGTATTAATCATAGAATTGCTTCTGCTTATCACCCTCAAACTAGTGGTCAAGTAGAATTATCAAATAGAGAGATTAAGGCTATCTTAGGTAAGACCGTTAATAAATCTAGAAAGAATTGGCCTAGCAAATTGAAAGAAGCACTATGGGCTTATAGAACTGCTTATAAAAATCCTATGGGAATGTCACGTTATAAAATGGTTTATGGAAAAGCTTGTCATTTACCTCTAGAACTAGAGCACAAAGCTTATTGGGCTGTTAGAGAATTAAATAAAGATCCTAAATTAGCCGGTAATAAGAGGTTGTTGCAATTAAGTTCTCTAGATGAATGGAGAAGTGAAGCTTATGAAAATGCTAAACTCTTTAAAGAAAAAGTTAAGAAATGGCATGATAGAAGGATCATCAAAAGAGAATTTAATGTTGGAGATCAAGTTCTATTGTATCGGTCTCGTCTCAGATTCTTTGTAGGGAAATTACTCTCGAAGTGGGAAGGACCATATGTTGTTGAGGAGGTGTATCGTTCAGGAGCAATTAAAATTAGCTCTCTCCAAGGCAATGCCACACAAGTGGTGAATGGACAAAGACTCAAGCATTATATCTCGGGCGATTCTTATAATGTGGATGTTGATATTATTCAAGTGGAAACACCGGAGGCTTTCATCAAAGGACAAATTGACAGTCCGCCAGAACTGGACTTTGAATAGGTAACAGTATAGGTAATAAAAAGTCCGCGTTTACCTTTCCGAACATTATTTTTGCTGTTTTTGGAAAATATGAAAAATTACGGAATCGAAACGGAGTGGAAAAGACGCGCGAGGGCGTGCCACCATAGGCCGGCGCGGGCCCCACCCTGGCCGCACCGACCTATGGTCTGGCCGCCTCGGCGTCCCGTTTCCACTCGTTTTCGGCCTGGAACCTTCCTTTTGTCGTAAAAATATTTGCTATATAATCCCCCGGACCCCTGGAGGTCCGTAATATCGTTTTCTCGTCGTGTTTTGTTTCGAGCTGTTTTCTGCCAGGATCTGCTTCGGATCTAGATCCATCATGTCTTCGTCGGGAACTCAGAAGGACAGCTTCTTTGAAGACGTCATCAACCCGTACATGAACGAGCTGAAGATGCACCCCAAAGAGTTGCAGCTCGTGGATGGAGAGTTGCAGATCAAAGATGTCCAGGGTCCTAAGGGAGAAGGGAGCTTGGAAGACAGGATGGAGAAGCTGGAACAAGAGGTTTTCAACTACAAGAAGATGGCTGAGCGTGAAGTGGATATCTTTCACAAGATTGTGTCTGAACTCATTGATGGACACAAGAAGGAGACTGCAAAGCTGTGGGACGATATCTTCTCACTTCACGACACCACCAACAAACTCCAAGCTCAACTCTATGATGTCCATAATCAGAACTGTGAGTATGAAAACAGGTTTAAGCGCATAAGTCATGCTGCTAGTTTCAGGTTTCCGGAGACCAAGATGTCTTTTGTTGATGGAGGGCCTCTTCCATGGAAGTCTGATGACGACAAAGATTCACCATCATCACCGAAGGAGTAATTCATCATCGGTATTGGCATCCCCTTGGTTTGTTCCAAGCTTGGGGGAGTGCCGCGGTATCACATCACCACCACCTTTATCTTTTATTATCAAGTAGTGTCATATCATGAGTAGGGAAGTTATCGTATGGAATAGTATGCAATGTGGAAGTATCTCTCTTAGTTAGTTATCTATGTATCCGTTGGTGTGAGTTATCGTTATGGAATATTAATGAGAAGTCTTATCATTTACTTTTTGCACACCTTATTTTAGTTTGCAATCTCCATTATATGATTACTCTTGACATGAGTATTGATATCACTTTGGGAGCATCGAGTAAATCTATTTGGTTTTGGCAAACTTAGCATTGGTCAATAGCAACAACATCCTGATGTTTAATTAGAAGAGAGAAATACACTTAGATATATTACTCTATTATCTCTATGCTTAGTATTCTAGAGTTAAAATTGCTTGTGCTTATGAGAAAGATGCATGATTGTTTCTATCATATGTATATTTGTTTGTTTCCCTCAACCTTTATGCTTGCTATCAAACCTTGCTAGCCAAAGACCTGTATCGAGAGGGAATGCTTCTCATACATCCATAACCTTAGACCAAACCTATGCCATTGGTGTCCACCATACCTACCTACTACATGGTATTTTCTGCCATTCCAAGTAAATACTTCATGTGCTACCTTTAAATTATTCAAACTATACTATCCCTTATTTGTGTCAATGTTTTATAGCTCATGAGGAAGTATGTGGTGTTTTATCTTTCAATCTTGTTGGGCGGACTTTCACCAATGGACTAGCGGCACATGCGCTTATCCAATAATTTTGCAATAAGAGCTGGCAACGGGGTTCCCAGCCCCAATTAATAACTTTCATTAATAATTCTCTTCACATGTTTTGCTCTGATTCATCAGTAAGCAACTTAATTTTGCAATAGACACTTGATGACCCACAAGTATAGGGGTGTATCGTAGTACTTTCGATAAATAAGAGTGTCGAACCCAACGAGGAGCAGAAGGTGTTGACAAGCAGTTTCGATGAAGGATTCACTCGTAAATGCTCACGAGACAAGTATTCGGGGGTTTTGATATTGCAGATAAATAAAGTACAAGTAAATAAAATGCGAGAGAAATAATTGCAGCGAGTGGCCCAATCCTTTTTAGCACAAAGGACAAGCCGGTTTGTTTACTTATAATGACCAAGCGTTCCTGAGGACACATGGGAATTTTAGTCTAGTGCTTTCGCTACATACAGCTGATTAATCTTCATTGTTTTGATAAGTGTTGTGTGGGTGAACCTATGCTAATGCACCGCCCTTCCTAGGACTAATACATACTTGTGATTATACCCCTTGCAAGCATCCGCAACTACAAGAAAGTAATTAAGATAAATCTAACCACGGCCTTAAACTGCGAGATCCTGCGATCCCTCCTGCATCGATATACTAACGGGGGCTTAGGTTTCGTCACTCCGGCAACCCCGCAATTAGCAACCGAATACAAGATGCACTCCCCTAGGCCCATAAATGGTGAAGTGTCGTGTAGTCGACGTTCACACGACACCACTAGAAGAATGACACCACAACTTAAATATCATAACATTGAATATTACTCAACCATAATTCACTACTAGCATTTAGACTTCACCCATGTCCTCAAGAACTAAACGAACTACTCACGAGACATCATATGGAATACAATCAGAGGTGATATGATGATGAATAACAATCTGAACATAAACCTTGGTTCAATGGTTTCACTCAATAGCATCTACAACAAGTATAGAATAACACCGGGAGAGTTTCCCCTATCAAACAATCAAGATTTAACCCGAATTGCTACAGCGATGACGAGGTGCAGCGGTGGTGATGGCGGTGTAGATGGTGGAGATGATGATGATGATGATGGAGATGATGTCCCGCTCGATGACGATGGCGATGGCGTCGATTTCCCCCTCCGGGAGGGAATTTCCCGGCGGATTCCTGCCCGCCGGAGAGCTCTTTCTCTCTGGTGTTCTCCGCCCCGCGAGGCGGCTGTAACCCTTCGTGAGGATCCCTCTCGTGGCTTAGGTCTTCGGGACGAAGGAGTACGCGAAGAAAAGGAGGCGAAAAGGGTCGTGGGCCCCCGAGCATAGGGTGGCGCGGCCGGGCCTTGGGCCGCGCCGCCCTATGGTCCGGGCCCACGATGGCCCCTCTCTTCTTCCCCTTCGGCTCCCTCCGTCATCCGGAAAAATAGGAATTTACGTGAAATTCCCTTCCACGATTGATCTTCCGAAATATTGCGTTCGACGGTGCTTTTTCCAGCGAGAATCCTGGCTCCGGTACTTGATCCTCCAATAATGATGAAACATGCAAAATAGATGAAATAACATAAGTATTGTGTCCCAATATGAAATATATCAATGAATAACAGCAAATTATGATACAAAATAGTGATGCAAATTGGACGTATCAACTCCCCCCACGCTTAGACCTCGCTTGTCCCCAAGCGAAGCTGAGCTCGATAAACAAGACCACATGTTTATGGAGTGAAGAGTCGATAAATAAAATACGGACAAGAAGCATCATATTCATTCACACAAGACATTCTAGTAAACAACTTCCTCATATAACTCATCTCGAAATAAGTAAAGAGAAATCACAAGTAAAGGTGCATAAGAAATCATAATTGGTGATGGCAAACTTTGTTCTTGGTCAGAGAACTACTAACGGATCGTACTTCTAAGCAAAGCTTTCATATTAGAATTTATAGCTGAGCCTTCATATTTAAGCATGACAATCTCTTCATAATCATTGATAACTTCAAAGTCATATTCATTCAGATAAAATTGGTACTAAACAAGAAAGTATAAAAGACATGATCAACTGAATCATAGCATAAATGATTGGTTCACAACAACTCAATTGCTTGCTTGAGATAGAGGGAAATAGGTTTACTGACTCAACATAAAAGTAAAAGACAGGCCCTTCGCAGAGGGAAGCAGGGATTAAATCATGTGCTAGAGCTTTTCAAGTTTTGAAATCATATAAAGAGCATAAAAGTAAGATTTTGAGCGGTGTTTGTTGTTGTCAACGAATGGTAGCGGGCACTCTAACCCCCTTGCCAGACGAACCTTCAAAGAGCGGCTCCCATTTTATTTGATTTTGGATGGCACTCTTCCAACCTTTCTTTCACAAACCATGGCTAGATCGATCCTCGGTTCTCTTATCAGTCTCATACCATGAAGGAGTGCCTTTTTATTTTAGTTTTATTATGTTGACACTCCCCCCAACCTTGGCTTTCTCAATCCATGGCTAACCGAATCCTCGGGTGCCTTCCAACATTCACATACCATGGAGGAGTGTCTATTGCAAAATTAAGTTGCTTACTGATAAATCAGAGCAAAACATGTGAAGAGAATTATTAATGAAAGTTATTAATTGGGGTGGGAACCCATTGCCGGCTCTTATTGCAAAGTTATTGGATAAGCGGATGTGCCACTAGTCCATTAGTGAAAGTTCGCCCAACAAGATTGAAAGATGAAACACCACATACTTCCTCATGAGCTATAAAACATTGACACAAATAAAGAGTAGTATAGTTTGAATAATTTAAAGGTAGCACATGAAGTATTTACTTGGAATGACAGAAAATACCATGTAGTAGGTAGATATGGTGGACACAAATGGCATAGGTTTGGTCTAAGGTTATGGATGTATGAGAAGCATTCCCTCTCGATACGAGGTCTTTGGCTAGCAAGGTTTGATAGCAAGCATAAAGGTTGAGGGAAACAAACAAATATACATATGATAGAAACAATCATGCATCTTTCTCATAAGCACAAGCAATTTTAACTTCAGAATACTAAGCATAGAGATAATAGAGTAATGTATCTAAGTGTATTTCTCTCTTCTATTAAACATCAGGGTGTTGTTGCTATTGACCAATGCTAAGTTTGCCAAAACCAAATAGATTTACTTAATGCTCCCAAAGTGATATCAATACTCATGTCAAGAGTAATCATATAATGGAGATTGCAAACTAAAATAAGGTGTGCAAAAAGTAAATGATAAGACTTCTCATTAATATTCCATAACGATAACTCACACCAACGGATACATAGATAACTAACTAAGAGAGATACTTCCACATTGCATACTATTCCATATAGATAACTTCCCTACTCATGATATGACACTACTTGATAGTAAAAGATAAAGGTAGTGATGATGTGATACCGCGGCACTCCCCAAGCTTGGAACAAACCAAGGGGATGCCAATACCGATGATGAATTACTCCTTCGGTGATGGTGGTGATGGATTCTTCTCGACAAGCTTCCTGACAAGCTCCTGTAAACCTTCAATCTCATAGGTGAGGTTGCGAATCATCTCCGAGTTGTGCTCAACGCGGCTCATAATCATGTCCGGTGGTGAATCCCAACTCTTAGAATTGTTTCCCCATCCTTCAGCTTCAGATTTCATCTCTCCTGCATTGTCAGAACGATTTATATCCCAATTACTTGGCAACACTACCTTGGGGGTCCTTTCAGTTTGACGATCGTAGATTAGATTGCGGTAAGGGTTGTAATTGCTCGGAGAAGATGTCCTTGGAGCCAAGTAATGACGTGGAACCGCTCCTCCGGTAGCGATTCGTGCACTCCTCTTGATGTTGGATGGACTTGATATCACGCCAATACTTGCGACGGTGGCTTGTTGGTGTTCCTGCGGAGCTTCCTCCACTTCTTCCTCATCCTCTCTTGCATCTTCTTTCTTCAGCTCCGGGTCTTGAATATTTTCCTTCAAAGGTTCCTTGTCCTTGTTGTTGGAGACCATGGTGCTTCTAGATCAAAACAAATCTGGTAGAAAACAGCTCGAAACAAAACACGACGAGAAAACGATATTACGGACCTCCAGGGGTCCGGGGATTATATAGCAAATATTTTTACGACAAAAGGAAGGTTCCGGGTCGAAAACGAGTCGGAAACGGGACGCCGAGGCGGCCAGACCATAGGTCGGCGCGGCCAGGGTGGGGCCGCGCCGGCCTATGGTGGCACGCCCTCGTGCGTCCTTTCCACTCCGTTTCGAACTCGAAACTTTTCATATTTTCTAAAAACAGCAGAAATAATGTTCGGAAAGGTAAACGCGAACTTTTTATTACCTATACTATTACCTATTCAAAGTCCAGTTCTGGCGGACTGTCAATTTGTCCTTTGATGAAAGCCTCCGGTGTTTCCACTTGAATAATATCAACATCAACATTATAAGAATCACCCGAGATATAATGCTTGAGTCTTTGTCCATTCACCACTTGTGTGGCATTGCCTTGGAGAGAGCTAATTTTAATTGCTCCTGAACGATACACCTCCTCAACAACATATGGTCCTTCCCACTTCGAGAGTAATTTCCCTGCAAAGAATGCGAGACGAGACCGATACAACAGAACTTGATCTCCAACATTAAATTCTCTTTTGATGATCCTTCTATCATGCCATTTCTTAACTTTTTCTTTAAAGAGTTTAGCATTTTCATAAGCTTCACTTCTCCATTCATCTAGAGAACTTAATTGCAACAACCTCTTATTACCGGCTAATTTAGGATCTTTATTTAATTCTCTAACAGCCCAATAAGCTTTGTGCTCTAGTTCTAGAGGTAAATGACAAGCTTTTCCATAAACCATTTTATAAGGTGACATTCCCATAGGATTTTTATAAGCAGTTCTATAAGCCCATAGTGCTTCTTTCAATTTGCTAGGCCAATTCTTTCTAGATTTATTAACGAGTCTTACCTAAGATAGCTTTAATCTCTCTATTTGATAATTCTACTTGACCACTAGTTTGAGGGTGATAAGCGAAGCAATTCTATGATTAATACCATACTTAGCAAGAGTTTTTCTAAAACCTCCATGAATAAAATGAGAACCTCCATCGGTCATAATATATCTAGGTACTCCAAATCTAGGAAATATAATATCTACAAGCATTTTTATAGAGGTCTCACCATCAGCACTTTTTGTAGGTATAGCTTCTACCCATTTAGTAACATAATCAACAGCGACAAGTATATGAGTGTTACCGTACGAAGAAGGGAAAGGACCCATGAAGTCGAATCCCCAACAATCGAATGGTTCAATAACAAGAGTATAATTCATAGGCATTTCATTGCGTCTAGAGATATTACCAACTCTTTGACATTCATCACAAGATAGAATAAATTTCCTTGCATCTTTGAAGAGTGTTGGCCAATAAAAACCTGATTGTAGAACCTTTTGCGCGGTTCTATCTCCAGCGTGATGTCCTCCATAAACACTTCCATGACATTTATTCAATATCTCCTGTTGTTCATATTCAGGAACACATCTTCGCATAATACCATCCACTCCTTCTTTATATAAGTGTGGGTCATCCCAAAAATAATGCCTCAAGTCATAAAAGAATTTCCTCCTTTGCTTGAGCTGAAAAGGTTGGAGGCAAATACTTCGAAACAATAAAGTTAGCATAATCTGCATACCAAGGGCTCTCTCGCGAGCTCACCTTTATTACAGCCAATTGTTCATTTGGAAAACTATCATTAACGAGAACAGGATCATAAGCAATATTTTCCAATCTAGACAAATTATCGAGCAACGGGATTATCGGCACCTTTCCTATCTATAATGTGTAAATCAAATTCTTGCAACGAAGTACCCATCTAATAAGCCTTGGCTTAGCATCTTTCTTTGTCATAAGGTATCTAATTGCAGCATGATCGGTATGAATTGTAACTTTCGAATCAACAATATAGGGTCTAAACTTATCACAAGCAAAGACTACGACTAACAATTCCTTTTCGGTTGTAGCATAATTTCTTTGAGCAGCATCAAGAGTCTTACTAGCATAATGAATAACATTTAATTTTTTATCTACCCGCTGTCCAAGAACAGCGCCTACAGCAAAATCACTAGCATCACACATAATTTCAAAAGGCAAATTCCAATCGGGAGGTTCAACTACGGGAGCGGTTGTTAAGGCTTTCTTTAGAGTTTCAAAAGCTTCCTTACAATCATCATCAAAAACAAAAGGTACATCTTTTTGAAGAAGATTAGTAAGAGGCTTTGAAATTTTAGAGAAATCTTTAATAAATCTCCTATAAAACCCAAGCATGACCAAGAACACTACGAATACCTTTAACATCCCTCGGATAGGGCATCTTCTCAATTGCTTCAACTTTAGCTCTATCAACTTCAATACCTCTCTCGGAAATTTTATGTCCCAATACAATTCCTTCATTAACCATAAAGTGGCATTTCTCCCAATTAAGAACAAGGTTAGTTTCTTCACATCTCCGCAAAACTTTATCGAGGTTGCGCAGGCAATTATCAAAAGAATTCCCATAGACAGAAAAATCATCCATGAATACCTCTACAATACTTTCGCAAAAACCATGAAAAATAGCGGACATGCATCTTTGAAAAGTAGCGGGAGCATTACATAAACCAAAAGGCATACGCCTATAAGCATAAGTTCCATAAGGACAAGTAAAAGTGGTTTTCTCTTGATCTTTAGCTTTAACGACAATTTGTGAAAACCCGAATAACCATCAAGAAAGCAAAAATGAGTATTTTTAGACAACCTCTCTAACATTTGATCAATAAAGGGTAAAGGGTAATGATCTTTCTTAGTAACTTTATTAACTTTTCGAAAATCAATGCACATTCTATAACCTACAACTATTCTTTGAGGAATAAGCTCATCATTATCATTAGGCACAACAGTCATTCCTCCTTTCTTAGGAACACAATGAACAGGACTAACCCATCTACTATCGGCAATAGGATATATAATACCAGCTTCAAGGAGTTTTAATACCTCGTTTCTTACCACTTCCTTCATCTTCGGAATTAGACGACGTTGATGTTCAACAACGAGGCTTTGCATCTTCTTCCATATTAATAGCATGTTGGCAAATAGAAGGAGAAATCCCTTTCAAATCATCAAGAGTATAGCCAATAGCTCCTCGGTGTTTCTTCAATATTTCCAATAACCTTTCTTCCTCAATCTCCGAAAGCTTAGAACTAATAATAACGAGGATATATTTTCTTATCATCAATATGAGCATATTTAAGATTATCGAGGTAAAGGCTTTAAATCAAAAACAGGATCTTCCTTTGGTGGCGGTGTTGTACCCAAATCTTCCACCGGTAAATCATGCTTGAGAATAGGTTGGCGAAGAAAAATTTCCTCAAGCTCATCTCTTTCTTTCCTAAAAGCTTCACTTTCACTATTCTCCAAATGTTGCTGCAAAGGGTTATTAGGAACAAGAACAATAGATGCACACTGCTCCATTTTAAAATCATTACTAGGCAAGTCAGCTTTATAAGGAGTTTTGGTAAATTTAGAAAAGTTAAATTCATAAGGTTCACCAGCAAATCTAGTCAAAATTTTCTCTTTCTTACAATCTATAATAGCTCCACAAGTATTTAGAAAAGGTCTACCAAAAATGATAGGACAATGATCACTAGCAGCGAGAACCAAGTACCAAAAAGTCAGCAGGATATTTAATCTTACCACATAGAACTTCCACATCTCGAACAATACCAATTGGAGAAATAGTTTCTCTATTAGCCAAATGAATAACCACATCAATATCTTCAAGTTCACAAGAACCAATTTCGTGCATAATCTCCGTGTAAAGTTCATAAGGAATAGCACTAACACTTGCACCAATATCACATAAACCATAATAGCAATGATCACCAATTCTAACGGATAGCATAGGAACACTAACTTGTTTGGATTTATTAGGATGTGAAACAATATTAGAAGCATCTTCACGAGAAAATAATATGACCATCCTCCACATTTTCAGTCACAAGATCTTTAACTATTGCAACAGCAGGTTCAATTTTAATTTGTTCTTCAGGTTCTTTAGGTTTCTTTTCACTTTTATTAACTGCACTAGATATGACAGAGTACTCCTTCATTTTAGCAGGGAAAGGAGTTTTTTCAATATAAGCTTCGGGAATAACATTATCAACGGTTTCAACCACTACACATTTGTTTACGAGATGAATCAACTTTATCTTTATACGGTTCATGATACTTATCAAAATTCTTCTTAGGCAGTTCATAATGAGAGGCAAAAGCTTTATAAAGATTTGCAACAACTTGGGAATCAAGACCATATGTAGCACTCATATTACGAAATTTATCAGTATCCATAAAAGCTTCAATGCATTTATAATCATAAATTATACCCGATTCTCTATCTTTGTCGTTCTCCCATCCTTCGGTATTTTCTTGGATCCGATCAAGAAGGTCTCTTTTAAACTCTTCATTCTTGCGTGTAAATGATCCAGAACAAGAAGTATCCAGCAAGGTCTTGTCTTGAAAAGAAAGTCTTGCATAGAAATTATCAATAATAACATTACCAGGAAGCTCATGAATGGGGCATTTGAGCATTAAAGACTTCAATCTCCCCCAAGCTTGGGCAATACTCTCTCCATCATGAGGCCAGAAATTATATATGCGGTTCCGATCTTTGTGAATTTCACTTGGAGGATAAAATTTGGAATAGAATAAAGGCACAATGTCCTCCCAATCAATAGAATCACCATTCTTCGAGTAATTTATACCGGTGCGCCGCTTTACCAGACAGCGATATAGTGAATAGTTTCTTCCTAACTTCATTCATAGAAATACCTGCACATTTGAATAACCCGCATAATTCATGCAAAAACAGTAAATTTTCATAGGTATTTTATAGCGGTTATCCATAACACGTTCAATAATTTTCATAGGTATTTTATATGGTACTACTTCCTCACCTGGCGCTTCATCCACTACCGTTGCGGTAGTAGTAGATTTCCCAAATAGAAATTGAAGAGAAGATCTCTCCATAATGATTTATAGCAGCAGGCAGAAATAAAATCAGCACAAACAGTAAATTTCCTTACCAATTCCGCTTACCAATAGCGCTTCACTCCCCGGCAACGGCGCCAGAAAATAGTCTTGATGACCCACAAGTATAGGGGGTGTATCGTAGTACTTTCGATAAATAAGAGTGTCGAACCCAACGAGGAGCAGAAGGTGTTGACAAGCGGTTTCGATGAAGGATTCACTTGTAAATGCTCACGGACAAGTATTCGGGGGTTTTGATATTGCAGATAAATAAAGTACAAGTAAATAAAATGCGAGAGAAATAATTGCAGCGAGTGGCCCAATCCTTTTTAGCACAAAGGACAAGCCGGTTTGTTTACTTATAATGACCAAGCGTTCCTGAGGACACATGGGAATTTTAGTCTAGTGCTTTCGCTACATACGGCTGATTAATCTTCATTGTTTTGATAAGTGTTGTGTGGGTGAACCTATGCTAATGCACCGCCCTTCCTAGGACTAATACATACTTGTGATTATACCCCTTGCAAGCATCCGCAACTACAAGAAAGTAATTAAGATAAATCTAACCACGGCCTTAAACTCCGAGATCCTGCGATCCCTCCTGCATCGATATACTAACGGGGGCTTAGGTTTCTGTCACTCCGGCAACCCCGCAATTAGCAACCGAATACAAGATGCACTCCCCTAGGCCCATAAATGGTGAAGTGTCGTGTAGTCGACGTTCACACGACACCACTAGAAGAATGACACCACAACTTAAATATCATAACATTGAATATTACTCAACCATAATTCACTACTAGCATTTAGACTTCACCCATGTCCTCAAGAACTAAACGAACTACTCACGAGACATCATATGGAATACAATCAGAGGTGATATGATGATGAATAACAATCTGAACATAAACCTTGGTTCAATGGTTTCACTCAATAGCATCTACAACAAGTATAGAATAACACGGGAGAGTTTCCCCTATCAAACAATCAAGATTTAACCCGAATTGCTACAGCGATGACGAGGTGCAGCGGTGGTGATGGCGGTGTAGATGGTGGAGATGATGATGATGATGATGATGGAGATGATGTCCCGCTCGATGACGATGGCGATGGCGTCGATTTCCCCCTCCGGGAGGGAATTTCCCGGCGGATTCCTGCCCGCCGGAGAGCTCTTTTCTCTCCGGTGTTCTCCGCCCCGCGAGGCGGCTGTAACCCTTCGTGAGGATCCCTCTCGTGGCTTAGGTCTTCGGGACGAAGGAGTACGCGAAGAAAAGGAGGCGAAAAGGGTCGTGGGCCCCCGGAGCATAGGGTGGCGCGGCCGGGCCTTGGGCCGCGCCGCCCTATGGTCCGGGCCCACAGTGGCCCCTCTCTTCTTCCCCTTCCGGCTCCCTCCGTCATCCGGAAAAATAGGAATTTACGTGAAATTCCCTTCCACGATTGATCTTCCGAAATATTGCGTTCGACGGTGCTTTTTCCAGCGAGAATCCCGGCTCCGGTACTTGATCCTCCAATAATGATGAAACATGCAAAATAGATGAAATAACATAAGTATTGTGTCCCAATATGAAATATATCAATGAATAACAGCAAATTATGATACAAAATAGTGATGCAAATTGGACGTATCAACACTCCTCCATGGTATGTGAATGTTGGAAGGCACCCGAGGATTCGGTTAGCCATGGATTGAGAAAGCCAAGGTTGGGGGGAGTGTCACCCATAATAAAACTAAAATACATGTGTATACAAAAGAGAAGGGGGATGATCTACCTTGTTGGTAGAGATGCCGTCCCTCATGGGAGCCGCTCTTTGAAGGTTCGTTTGGCAAGGGGGTTAGAGTGCCCGCTACCATTCGTTGACAACAACAAACACCTCTCAAAATATTACTTTTATTCTCTTTATATGATTTCAAAACTTGAAAAGCTCTAGCACATGATTTAATCCCTGCTTCCTTCTGCGAAGGGCCTATCTTTTACTTTTATGTTGAGTCAGTAAACCTATTTCCCTCTATCTCAAGCAAGCAATTGAGTTGTTGTGAACCAATCATTTATGCTGTGATCCAGTTAATCATGTCTTTTATACTTTCTTGTTTAGTACCAATTTTATCTGAATGAATATGACTTTGAAGTTATCAATGATTATGAGGAGATTGTTATGCTTAAATATGAAAGCTCAGCTATAAAATCTAATATGAAAGCTTTGCTTAAAAGTACAATCCGTTAGTAGTTCTCTGACCAAGAACAAAGTTTGCCATCACCAATTATGATTTCTTATGCACCTTTACTTGTGATTTCTCTTTACTTATTTCGAGATGAGTTATATGAGGAAGTTGTTTACTAGAATGTCTTGTGTGAATGAATATGATGCTTCTTGTCCGTATTTTATTTATCGACTCTTCACTCCATAAACATGTGGTCTTGTTTATCGAGCTCAGTTTCGCTTGGGGACAAGCGAGGTCTAAGCTTGGGGGGAGTTGATACGTCCAATTTGCATCACTATTTTGTATCATAATTTTCTGTTATTCATTGATATATTTCATATTGGGACACAATACTTATGTTATTTCATCTATTTTGCATGTTTCATCATCATTGGAGGATCAAGCACCGGAGCCAGGATTCTGCTGGAAAAAGCACCGTCGAACGCAATATTTCGGAAGATCAACCGTGGAAGGGAATTTCACGTAAATTCCTATTTTTCCGGATGACGGAGGGAGCCGAAGGGGAAGAAGAGAGGGGCCACGGTGGGCACGGACCATAGGGCGGCGCGGCCCATGGCTCGGCCGCGCCACCCTATGCTCCGGGGGCCCACGACCCTTTTCGCCTCCTTATCTTCGCGTACTCCTTCGTCCCGAAAACCTAAGCCACAGAGAGGACCTCACGAAGGGTTACGGCCGCCTTGCGGGGCGGAGAACACCAGAGAGAAAAGAGCTCTCCGGCGGGCAGGAATCCGCCGGGGAAATTCCCTCCCGGAGGGGGAAATCGACGCCATCGCCATCGTCATCGAGCGGGACATCATCTCCATCACCATCATCATCATCTCCACCATCTACACCGCCATCACCACCGCTGTACCTCGTCATCGCTGTAGCAATTCGGGTTAAATCTTGATTGTTTGATAGGGGAAACTCTCCCGATGTTATTCTATACTTGTTGTAGATGCTATTGAGTGAAACCATTGAACCAAGGTTTATGTTCAGATTGTTATTCATCATCATATCACCTCTGATTGTATTCCATATGATGTCTCGTGAGTAGTTCGTTTAGTTCTTGAGGACATGGGTGAAGTCTAAATGCTAGTAGTGAATTATGGTTGAGTAATATTCAATGTTATGATATTTAAGTTGTGGTGTCATTCTTCTAGTGGTGTCGTGTGAACGTCGACTACACGACACTTCACCATTTATGGGCCTAGGGGAGTGCATCTTGTATTCGGTTGCTAATTGCGGGGTTGCCGGAGTGACGAAACCTGAGCCCCGTTAGTATATCGATGCGGGAGGGATCGCAGGATCTCGGAGTTTAAGGTCTGTGGTTAGATTTATCTTAATTACTTTCTTGTAGTTGCGGATGCTTGCAAGGGGTATAATCACAAGTATGTATTAGTCCTAGGAAGGGCGGTGCATTAGCATAGGTTCACCCACACAACACTTATCAAAACAATGAAGATTATTTAGCCACTTGAAGCGAAAGTACTAAACTAAAATCCCCATGTGTCCTCGAGAACGTTTGGTCATTATAAGTAATCAAACCGGCTTGTCCTTTGTGCTAAAAAGGATTGGGCCACTTGCTGCAATTATTTCTCTCGCATTTTATTTACTTGAACTTTATTTATCTGCAATATCAAAACCCCCTGAATACTTGTCTGTGAGCATTTACAGCGAATCCTTCATCGAAACTGCTGCCAACACCTTCTGCTCCTCGTTGGGATCGACATTCTTACTTATCGAAGATACTACGATACACCCCCTATACTTGTGGGTCATCAAGACTATCTATAGCCCAATAGGATCTGGCTCGGGGGCTACTGGAACCTGTGTACCATGTGCCACAGCTGCTGCATGAGCTGCTGCTAATGCAGCTCGGGCAGCTAACCTCTGCCGCACATGGTCCTTAGTGAACTCATCCAGCTTGCCGCGGAGAAACGTGTACTTGCATTCTTGATTCTGCTTGCACAACTTCTTGAACAGATTCATAAGACTCTTGCTCCTAAACTGCGAGAAGAAATTGGCCCCAAGGTGGCGCATGCACCACCTACTCTGCATATCCTGCCATGGCGTCTCTTCATCAGGTCCGGCTTCTTTCAGCGTCTTGATAGCCGCAAGTATACCTGCATGCCTGTCATGGAGCACGCACACATTTGGGCGATCTTTCACTATCGATTTTTTTAACTGCCTGAAGAACCATAACCAGCTAGCAGTGTTCTCGCTCTCAACAAATGCAAATGCGAGAGGCACAATTCGATTGTTGCCATCCACTCCAATTGCTGTCAGAATCTGTCCCTTGTACCTCCCAGTCAGAAAAGTTCCATCTACACACATCACCGGACGACAGTGCATGAAAGCCTCGATGCATATGCTGAATGCGAAAAACACCCCGTGCGAGAACCACGACATTAGGGAACTCGGGTATCACAAAGTCTTGTATGTCCACATGGGTGCCCAGATTCCGGTCCTTCAATGTCTGCAGGAGACGGACGACACCGTCATAAGCATCAAAGAAGGTTCCGAATCTGTTCTCCAGTGCCGTCTGTTTAGCCCTCCATGCCTTGCCATATTCAATTTCATACTTATATTGAAGGTGAACTCTTCTCTGGATGGCTTTAACCCCCATCGTTGTATTCTCTACAACTCCTTGTAGAACAGGCGAGCAAGCAGAGTGGATGTTAGGTTTCGGTGATCCTTCAGCATACTCGTAAGGACACAGGTGTGCGGCACACAGTCGCTCACCACCCATGTTGTGTCATACTTCGGACAGTACCCATGCACCCTTGCTGGACATCTAGCATCGCTGCAGACCACTTGTCAAGAATTTCGACTTGAAACGGTGGTTCTGAATACCCTTTGCGTGTTCATTCCCCACTGAGTGATTGCTTCCTGCAGATGTCTCTTGTCAGCATATCTAGCACCAATTGAGATGGTGTTCATGCAGTACTCCCAGGCAGAATCGTGCCGATCATCGACTATCATTGCATCCGACAAATCATGGTTCCAAGAAGAGGGGATCGGATCCTCCTCGTCGTTATCATCTGAAGTATCGGATCCACCGGATTCATCTGAGTCAAGCTCATAGTCCACTCCATCCTTGTCTTCCTCGTCCATCATGTTCTGCATCTGGTCTTCTTCTTCATCCTCGCTTTCAAGCTCGACACTACCGTCATGATCACCTGTCGCATGGCTACTCGTCCGGATTGGAAGCCGCTGCCGCCGGCATCGGAACTTTGACTGCCTCCGGCCCGGATGGAACTCACCCTCGCCTTCCCGGGAATTCACCACCTTCGCCTCGGGAAGCATTAAGGCGATGGGGTGAGTTCCCCTGCGCTCGCACGCTTCCAACCAGTGCATCCACTGAGAGGTCCGCTCAATCGGCTTCAACCGCCAGAAAATCTCGGTACTTGAGCTGCTCCACAAAGCATGCACACCAACAGTGTATGCTTCTGGATTAAGCCCGAAATTCACGGTCAACCACTCCTTCAACTGACTAACTCGCCATGTTTTTGGGTTTGTCAGATGCAAATCCTCATACTGAAACTTGCTCAGATCAGCTCCCATCGGAGTTGTTCGGACCGTGCCATGACCGAAGTAAACAACGAATTTTACTCTATCCGACATATCTGCTCACCTATACAAATTACAGACTCGTCAAAAAAATCTAGCACCTACACTCTAAAATAAATACAAATCTAGCACCTGCAGTCCTAAATAAATACTATCTACAGGTACATATTACACTAACTAATGTGCGAAGCTAACGAACGCAACATGCATTATGATTACACCATGTAATACCAGGAATTAGGGTTTACCCTTGAAGCGTGCCAAACACCTCTGTCAGCAGCTCAGCTCCTCCACCCCGCAGCAGCTCCACCACCACGCAGCAGCACCACCACCACCAGCTCCACCACCACCACCACCTCCACCACCACCAACACCACCTCCACCACCAACACCACCTCCACCAAAACGCCTCAAAAACTAAACCATCTATAGATAAGGTGATTCTACAGCATTTGGTGGTCAAACTACAACAAATGGCTGGATAAATCGCTCAGAAATGAGAGAAAACCCTACTGGGCTGAGAGCAAACGAGAGAGAGAGAGCTGAGATGAACTGAGCGAGCATCAGGAGGAAGAAGAGGCGAGGCGCGTCGGCCAGCAGCAGCGCGCGTCGGACGAATTAATAATGCCACCGTTTCGGGCGCGGCCACCCCGACTCGGGGTCAGGGCGCCGAATCTCGCGCCTCGGGATGGAGAACCCCGACACCGCCTGCTCCTGCGCAGGGGACAGACCGACAACGGCCCGGCGTGGCCGACAGCATCTCTTCGGGCGCACTGACCCCGACTTTGGCCATCCCCAGCAGATTCCCTCCACTTCGGTTTCAGCGAACCCGATTTTTCTATTTCGGGTTAGCGGACCCCGACGGTGTATTATTTCTGAAATTTGCCAAAAACGACTATTATTTCTGGATTTAATATTAAAAAGTGTATTATTTAAAAAAATCGCCATTTTCTTGGTATATACACCTCACTTTTTTTACTTAATTTCTAGGAGTAACTGATGTAGCTAGCTCTTAGTCTACAACCACTAGTGGAGACCTCAGGGCCTTCAGTCCCGCACCGTTAGGGCCTTTGGTTCCGGTTGAACAACCCTGACTAATTAGGCGGGCTAAAAGGGAAGCCTTTAATCGCGGCCCAGTTACCAACCGAGACTAATGGCCATTGACGTGGCCGCGTCACAGGGTTTAGGTTGGAGAAACTTCAGTCCCGGCCCGTAACTCCAACGGCGACTAGATATTATTTTTAGTAATTATGTTTTTCATTTTTTTTTCATTTTTTTAATTTTTATTTTTTATTTTTTCTTTGACTTGTTACTCCTTTGCTTGGATCATTTTTAATACTGATTACACTTGTAGACTTGGTCGTCACTTCTCGGTCGGTCACCCATCCGCACACTACTCCATCTTTAGCACGCTTAACTTCTTGGTTTTTTTCTACTGCGCTCCCGCGAATGTGATTGTACCTTGTTGTAAATATTACCACCATTGTGTCGCAATTCTATTAACTCTTACACCATTGTGTCACATTTCGGACAAATAATATATGATTTATTATTAGAAAAATGTGAGTGATTGGAATATGAAATAATTATGTATTTATTAATTTATTATTATTATTATCAAATAATATATGCATTATTCATATAATATTGCCAAATAATTAATATCTTGAAATCTGTAAACCGGAATTGGACAAATAATATATGATTTATTATTAGAAAAATGTTAGTGATTTGAATATGAAATAATTATGTATTTATTAATCTATTATTATTATGAAATAATATATGCATTATTTATATAATATTGCCAAATAATTAATATCTTGAAATCTGTAAATCGGAATTGGACAAATAATATATGATTTATTGTTAGAAAAATGTGAGTGATTTGAATATGAAATAATTATGTATTTATTTATTATTATTATTATTATTATTATTATTATTATTATTATTATTATCAAATAATATATGCATTATTCAAATAATATTGCCAAATAACTAATATCTTGAAATCTGTAAACCGGAATTGGACAAATAATATATGACTTATTATTAGAAAAATGTGAGTGATTTGAATATGAAATAATTATGTGTTTATTATTATCAAATAATATATGCATTATTCATATAATATTGCTAAATAATTAATATCTTGAAATCTGTAAACCGGAATTGGAGAAATAATATATGATTTATTATTAGAAAAATGTGAGTGATTTGAATATGAAATAATTATGTACTTATGTATTTATTATTATTATCAAACCAGCGACCACCACTCCGGGAAGTTGCTCCGATGGCACCAGCTCCGATGGCGCCCACCTCTTTTGCGGAAAGCAAGATTTATCCTATCTTTTCAAAAACATTTCATCTTAAACCAAACCATCCTGGAGAACGAGCAGCCTGTGAGTAGGTGGCGCAGTGCCAGAGCGCTCGGTGCCCCTACTATATCGGCGATCCAAGTGCGGTCAGCTACATTTCGAAGGAACCAATTGGATATAGATCTCCATCTTCACTGCATAATTATCATGACGGTTAAATTAGACTAAATTGGACTTGGTTTAGTGTATATATTTGGCTAATTCCCACATGGTAAAAGGAGTGCGCTCAGCAGCAACCAAGCAGACACGCTGTGCTGCAAGCAAGCACGGACACAAGACGCCTAGTTCATATATATGAAGACACATAGTTAATATATATTGAAAGACACATAGTTCATATATATATATATATATATATATATATATATGAAAAGACACATAGTTCATATATATGAAAGGACACATAGTTCATATATATTGAAACGATCGATTCATAGTTCATACAAATTAATATAGAAGACCACTACTACACATCATCTCTAACTATGGAGATGATCAACATGGCTAGTAGCCAACTAGCAACCAATACTTCCTAGCAATCTCGAAGCCTAGGTGAGCGTCTAGTGCTGCATAGTGCACTTGCTCGTAGCTCAATGGATAGTTGGCCCATCCAAAAATGAGCTTCTCTTCTTTTTCTTGCGCGGCGACGTCCATCTTCTTCTTGTGGTCGTACTTCTCTTCTGCTCAAGGTTTGTCCCAATGGTATGGTTCGCCAAATCATATAGACTTGGAGTGGTCTTGGTGGTGGGGTTCGGGACTACCTTCTGCAGGTCGTACGCAGAAGTGATGCGAATGCCCTCGATCTTAGCTATTTCAAATCATTGCCGATAGCGGCGCCGTAGAATCTGATGTTCCCGTCCTCCAAGAAATCCATGAGCGCTTGTGGCACTTTTATATTGTCATGAATCATCTGGAACACCAACGTCTCGGATGCCACCGAGAGTTGAAGGATGGTGGCGCGCTGCTCCTCACCGGCCTTCTTCTTGCGAGGGTCGGTGAACTCGCAGTCCAAACTGACGCACTTGATCGTTGCGGCGTCGAGAAAGTCCCTCTTCACGCGCTGGATCCAAACTTCTCCACCATTCTTGCATGGAGCATGACCGTGGCCTTGAACGTCACCTCCATCCCTTCGGCCTTGAGGTAGTACACCTGTGTCCGACGAGCTGGGTCGCGCACGAGGTGCTCCATCGACGAAGAGAGGGTAGTGGATTTTACAAATGGTGGATGAGTAGAGGAGGCCGGATGGAGAGAGTGTGTGTGGCCATGGTGAAAATGGTGAGCTTATAAAGCAATGGGGAGAGGAAGATGAACAGTGGCTGGCTGCACCGGCACCGGCGGCTCGGATTCCACGCCGGCCGACACTCGGTTTTGACGCGGCCAGTAATGGCGATGCGCGATCGGGCTCCGCGGGTAACTGAATGTTTGACTTTAGGTCCCGGTTTAGAATACGCACCGGGATTAAAGGGGGTGCCACAGATGCCGTGTGGCGCAAAACCCTTTAGTCACGGTTTGGGAGACGAGCCGGAACCTTTGGGTCTTTACAAGCCGAGACCTTTGGGTGCCGTACGCTGTATCGTTTACTGGGCGGCGTGGCCAGGCCTTAGGTCCCGGCCCAGGACACGGCCGGGGACAAAGGTGCCTAACCAAAGGCCCTTTTTACTAGTGAGCCAGCTTCTTTCCTCTCCTCCAACTTGGTGAAAATATTTATGACTTAAGCATAGAAATATCTTAAGAATGGCAAAATTGAGCTTGGCTCTAGTGGTTAGGTTCCTTTTGGTGGAACCAGTCCACCCAGGCTCAAGTCCTAGACTTGGCATGGGTTATGCCGGCTCAGTCCCTCGGAGGTGATCATAGTGGTAGGGTATGCATGCGTGTGTGTTTGTGAGCGGTGTACTGTGTCCTAAAAAAACCTTAAAAATAGGAACGGAGCGAGGTAGTACCATTTTCTTAATATATGGTCCACCTTAAATTTCGCATGAACATGCATGTGCTTCTTAGATTCTAGAGGAGCTATAGTTTTGTGGTTTGTAAGGGCGTCTTAGATTCTAGAGCAGCTATAGTTTTGTGGTTTGTAAGGGGGTCTCCAGCATCCTGGCCTAAATGGGCAATGACCGGTCGATCCCAGGGACCGGGTAAGGAAGCAAGGCATGTAAAGGCCCCATGGGGCTTCTACCCAGCTACCACTGCCACCATGAACAAGTCCTGGACTGGGCGAGCCACTCGCTGGCTGCGGATCTGGCACGCTCGCCCCTCCGGTACGCCAAGTAAGAACCTGGGGACTCACGACAAAGCTAGGCTTCCTGGTACCAGCCATTTAGGCCATAGCTTCAGCCACGCGGCCCGGACGGCTAAGTTCATGTGCCACGTTGCAGACACGCATCGCGTCCTAGGGAAGTGTATCCATGCAGCATGCTGTGGTGTTCCCTTGCAAGTATAAAAGGAGGCCCAAGTTGCAAGAAAGGGGGAGGCAAAGAAGGGAAGGAACCAACAACGTCTTCCTCGGAAACATACAATGTATCTAAAAATATCCACGACATAAAGGACGTAGGGTTTCGCACATCATGGCCTGACCCTGGATTAAAAAAACTTGTGTCTCTGTGTGATTGTGAGCATCGTCTCGTCCGTCGATTGACCTCACTGTGCTCTGCGCCACCCGTCGAACAAAAAGGGGACCTCACGACAGGACAGTTTGTGTTCGAATCGACATCTGCATACAAAATACTTTGTTGAGCGGCCTGAACCAAACAGAAAAACTGAAGCTCGGCCCATTCCGAGACCAAATTTGGTCCAACTTTGGATCTAGGCGGACACAATACGCACGCCCTCGATGCTGGGTCTAGCCCAACTGTCATTCAAGATCCTTTTTTCTATCTCCCCTCCTATTCTTCGCATGCCGAATCCTCCCAATGGGCCACCACTCTTCACCCACCGTGCCTCGTCTCCCTCTCCTCCTTTCCAGGGCCCAAACAGAGACTGCGATGACCTAGCACACCACTACATTTTGTAGTGTACAAGTCGTTGATACAACACTTATGAAAGTACCATTCAATAAATATTACACCCCTTAGAGTAGTGAGCAGAAACATTGCAGGTCCAATATTACATACTTAATATTACAAACCAACATTGTATAAACACTTCAAGATCCGGCCCGGTCCAATGAAGATTCACATAAGACTCGAAATCCAATTGAGTAATTTAAAGACTAATGTTACGACTAAACTAAGTTCCATGATAGCTCAACAACCTATCCTATAGTGTTCGTTGCTTGGCTATCTATTCTATTAACTTTCATGACTCCGCGTCTTCTTCTCGGCTGGCTTCTACGCAGGCTATGCCATAATCCACCCATGCAATGCATCTTGATATATCTGGTTCCTAATAGTAGATCTCCCCTTCTTCGGATGGTTCTCCGATAGTCCTACTCAACATTGTTTGAGTCTAGCAAGAATTTAAGACGTGGGATTAGTACATCGTACTCAACAATGTTAACTTAAGGTGTTTGATGCAGCCCTAGACCAGAAAGTCATAGGATGATGTAATTTTCGTAAACATTTCTTTAAAGTCTATTTTATTCTGAAATACTATGTCCGCTAGTCTTCACAGGTGACTAGAACTTCATGGAGTTCCTTTCCTACCGTGTTCGCAGTTCCTTGCCGGAACAGGGAGTGACATGCCAATATTCTTTACACTCTGAAGACGTGTGTAGCTTTACCCATAAGAGACCAACATCCATGTTGCCAGTCAGGCATACTTTCCCATCCATACTTTCTCACGTATGGGGCCCGGCTGCTGACCAAAGACAACTACTATGTTTCTCCGCGACCCTTGACACCTACCCTTTTGTAGTCTGCCCTCGGTGCCTACCTACTTTGTGGAATTTTTCCCTTGATGGTGTCTACAATCCTAGTAAATGACACCCCGTGAATAGGGATGGGAACATTTATGTCTATTCCAAGCCAATGTCTTAATTTCAGCCATCATACTAGATGTATGAAGATGTGCGGAAGGAAGAAGATCCAAGGGACTTGTCAGTCACATACCAAATATTATGGTTAATGCTTAATATACGACGCAAGAACCACTTCATGACATTTGTTATTAGTCGTATCTAGCATACCCTAGTGTAATAGAAACTCCACCGTCAACTCAAACAATGGTTCCATCACCCACAACATGTCATATCATAATTGTTAAAGTAATATTTTATCTTTCATGCATAATGGTAAGAATAATAATTTGCAAAGACTTTGATATAATATAATCAAGGACATGTGCAAGCGTTAAACTTACTTTGTGACTGTGAGATAATTCAGTTCAATGGTTCGGCTTGACTCTGGACCTCGTCTTCCAAAAATAAGCACAGTTTTCTAATAAGACAATGTTTTAGGAAGCAAGTTATGCTACTAAACATCATCGTGACATTCTTTATTTGATTAAATTGTTGTTTCTCCCTTATTTGTGTGTTTTACCCTAGACTTATATTATATATATATATAGCGTGCACTATTCCTTAACCGGTGCTCAAAATATTATTCTGAACACCGTCCGCCCTATAAGGAGATTCTCGCGTGGAAAAGAAAAGCCTCGACCGGCCGGCCTTGCCCCTGCCCGAACAAATCCCCAAATCCCCACCTCATTCGCTTCATCCCCGACTACATGTGAATCCCAGGCTTTCGCCGCCGGCCAGATGCTCACCGCCGATGCAGCCTCTCTCCACCTCTGTGCGCCCAGCTCCGCCACCAATACAACTAAGTCTTCATCGCCTAATCCCCCCGCCTCGGTCGCCGCCGGACCGACCTCTCCTATCCAGAGTACTCGTGCCCCTCCGCCGCCTGGTTCCCCTTCGCGCCGCTGATACGTCTCCAACGTATCCATAATTTCTGATGTTCCATGCTTGTTTTATGACAATACCTACATGTTTTGCTCACACTTTATAATGTTTTTATGCGTTTTCCGGAACTAACCTATTAACGAGATGCCGAAGGGCCAGTTGCTGTTTTCTGTTGTTTTTGGTTCCAGAAAGGCTGTTCGGGTAATATTCTCGGAATTCGATGAAACGAAGACCCAACATCTTATTTTTCCCGGAACCTTCCAGAAAGTCAAAGGGGGACCAGAGGAGGGCCACAGGGGGCCCACACATGTGGCTGGCGCGGCCCAGGAGGGGGGCGCACCGCCCTGTTGTCTGGCGCCTCCGTACCCCCTCCGACTCCATCTCTTCGCCTATATAAGCCCTTTCGACCTAAAAACGCGATACCAATTGACGAAACTCCAGAAAGACTCCAGGGGCGCCGCCGCCATCGCGAAACTCCAATTCGGGGGACAGAATCTCTGTTCCGGCACGCCGCCGGGACGGGGAAGTGCCCCCGGAAGCCATCTCCATCGACGCCACCGCCTCCATCATGCTCCGTGAGTAGTTCCCCCATGGACTACGAGTTCTAGCTGTAGCTAGTTGGTATTCTCTCCCCCATGTACTTCAATACAATGATCTCATGAGCTGCCTTACATGATTGAGATTCATCTGATGTAATCGGTGTTGTGTTTGTTGGGATCCGATGAATTGTTACATTATGATCAGTCTATCTATATAAGTTTGTGAAGTTATTGTTGCTGCAATCTTGTTGTGTTTAATGCTTGTCACTAGGGCCCGAGTGGCATGATCTTAGATTTGAGCTCTATAATTATTGCTTAGATTGTATCTACAAGTTGTATGCACATGTCTATGTCCGGAACCAAAGGTCCCAAAGTGACAGAAATTAGAACAACTGGAGGGGAAGGCGTAGGTATGAGGATCACATGTTTTCACGGAGTGTTAATGCTTTGCTCCGGTGCTCTATTAAAAGGAGTACCTTAATTTCCAGTAGATTCTCTAGAGGCCCGGCTGCCACCGGCTGGTAGGACAAAAGATGTTGTACAAGTTTCTCATTGCGAGCACGTATGACTATATATGGAAAACATGCCTACATGATTAATAATCTTGATATTCTGTCTTAATGCTATTTCAATCCTATCAATTGCCCAACTGTAATTTGTTCACCCAACACTTGTTATTGGAGAGTTACCACTAGTGTAGATAGCCGGGAACCCCGGTCCATCTTTCATCATCATATACTCGTTCTACATGTCATTGGAAGTAGTATCAACTATTTTCCGGTGCCATTGCTCTCATATTGCTATTACTGCTGCTGTGTTACTGTTACTACTGCTCTCATATTACTGCTACTTTCACATCACCCCTGTTACTAGTGCTTTTCCAGGTGCAGCTGAATTGACAACTCAGTTGTTAAGGCTTATAAGTATTATTTACCTCCTCTTGTGTCGAATCAATAAATTGGGTAATACTTACCTCGAAGACTGTTGCGATCCCCTATACTTGTGGGTTATCAAGACTATTTTCTGGCGCCGTTGCCGGGGAGGCATAGCTCTACTCATAAGTTCACCTGGGGAGTACACTCTACCTCTTTCTCTGCTTTTATTTTATTGTGTCTTGCTAGTTTACTTTTGTCTAGTTTATTTGTGCTTAGTTTATTTCTGCCTAGTTTTATTTTGCTTAGTTTACTTTTGTCTAGTTTATTTTTGTCTTGTTTTATTTTCCCTATATACCCGAAAATCCATAAAAATTTGAAAAACCTAAAAATTAAAAAACTGCTATTATGGGAGAACCTACAACCTATTTGGAGCTTATAGAATTATATAATAATTATAGAGAATCAAGAACGGGAAAAGTTATGAGTGCTGTGATAGAAAAATTAAATACAATTGCTAAAATCTTGCTTAAACGCCATGATATAAACTATTGCTCTGAACAGGATACTAAACATCTTAAATTTCAATGTTGCTTTAGTAAAGAAGTTTTAATTATGAACTACAATTGGAATAGCTATATTCATTTTGGGTTCGAAGAGGTAGAACAATTTGTCATATTTATGGGAGCCTCTGAGATAGAATCATTCATGTCTAAAAATTATGAAACTTGTGCTGTTTGTAAGGACCTTAAAGATTATGTCTCTTCTATCCTTAATTTTTGCATAGAAAGCTACGAGTGATAATCCTTATATCATTGATTATAAAGAGAGACTCATTAATGCACAAGAATGCACTCACAATTTGCAGGAACCTGTGGAAGAAGAAATTGATGAACCCGAAAGCTCATTGGATGAAAAAGAGGAGGAAATTGATGAACCCGAAAGCTCATTGGATGAAAAAGAAGAGGAGAGTGATGAACAAAAGGAGGAAGAATGGATTAGCTACCCATGCCAACCTTCTAATGAGAGTAACTCTTTATCTCTTACACTATTTGATTGTCCTCCATGCTTACCGAAAGAGGATGAATGTTATGTTCCTGTGGATTCTCTTGAAATATTCCCTATGAGTAAAACTTGTGAGAATAATTATGCTACTGTTATCCATGATAATCCATGCTATTTTGATAAATCTTATGATAATGCTTTGTTTGTGCCTGATGTCGAAATGCATGGTACTAAAGAGTTTTGCTTAGCAAATGTTTATGATAAATCTCTAGATGATGGTCCTATGTTACTTGATAATATTAATTTTACTACTAATGAAAATGGGATTGGAGAGTTCTTGACTTATTCTATGAGTCCCATATCTTTTGAGATTGATCAATCATCTTGTTATATTATTGATAAAAGTGGGTTTGAAAGTTTTAATCCTATTATTTCTGAGCTTGATAAAAATTATGTGTTTGTGAATCAGGAAAAGCATGCTTTATGTGATAGTTATATTGTTGAGTTTATCCATGAAGCTACTGAAAACTATTATGAGAGAGGAAAATATGGTTGTAGAAATTTTCATGGTACTAAAACACCTCTCTATATGCTGAAACTTTTGAAGTTGCTCGTGTTTTATCTTCTTATGCTTGTCACTTTGTTCTTCATGAATTTATTTGTGTACAAGATTCCTATGCATAGGAAGTGGGTTAGACTTAAATGTGTTTTTAACTTGCTTTTTTGATTCTCTCTTTGCTTCAACTCTCATCCTTATGCGTGCATCATTAAAATTGCTGAGCCCATCTTAATGGCTATAAAGAAAGCACTTCTTGGGAGATAACCCATGTGTTTATTTCGCTACTGTTTTGTTGTGTCTTGGAAGTTGTTACTACTGTAGCAACCTCTCCTTATCTTTATTTTATTGCAATGTTGTGCCAAGTGAAGTCTCTAATAGAAGGTTGATACTAGATTTGGATTTCTGCGCAGAAACAGATTTCTATCTGTCACGAATCTGGGCATATTTCTCTGTAGGAAACTCAGAAAAATCTGCCAATTTACGTGCGTGATCCTCAGATATGTACGCAACTTTTATTAGTTTTGAGTTTTCTGATTTGAGCAACGGAAGTACCATTTTAAAATTCGTGTTTACTGGCTGTTCTGTTTTGGCAGATTCTGTCTCTGTTTTTTGCATTGTCTCTTGTGGACTTTAAGTGAGGCTTTCTAGACGTGGAGAGCTGTAGCTAATGTTTTATTGAGTTCTTGCAATGTGTCACTACAGGGCCAAGGTGGATTAAAGTTTTTTTTAAGTACTAACCCCTCTAATGAAGTTTATGAGAAGTTTGGTGTGAAGGAAGTTTTCAAGGGTCAAGAGAGGAGGATGATATATGATCAAGAAGAGTGAAAAGTCTAAGCTTGGGGATGCCCCCGTGGTTCATCCCTGCATATTTCAAGGAGACTCAAGCGTCTAAGCTTGGGGATGCCCAAGGCATCCCATTCTTCATCAACTTATCAGGTTTCTTCTATTGAAACTATATTTTTATTCGGTCACATCATATGTGCTTTACTTGGAGCGTCTGTGTGTTTTTATTTTTGTTTGTGTTTGAATTAGATCGGATCCTAGCAATCCTTGTGTGGGAGAGAGACACGCTCCGCTTTTTCATATGAACAATGGTGTTCTTAGCTTTATTTTAATGTTCATGGCGGAGTTGAAAACCGCTGCACTTATTGTTATTTGGTTGGAAACAGAAAATGCTTCATATTGTCTTGGATAATTTGACACTTGGCAATTGTTTTGAGCTCTCAAGTAGATCATGATTAAGTTTTTTCATGTAGTTTAAACCTATTAGTGGAGAAAAATCGTAGAGCTTGTTGAAAATTGGTTTGCATGATTGGTCTCTCTAAGGTCTAGATATTTTCTGGTAAAAGTGTTTGAGCAACAAGGAAGACAGTGTAGAGTTTTATAATGCTTGCAATATGTTCTTATGTAAGTTTTGCTGTACCGGTTCATACTTGTGTTTGCTTCAAACAATCTTGCTAGCCCAAAGCCTTGTACTGAGAGGGAATGCTTCTCGTGCATCCAAAACCTTGAGCCAAAAACCTATGCCATGTGTGTCCACCATATCTACCTACTATGTGGTATTTCCTGCCATTCCAAGCAAATACTTCATGTGCTACCTTATTTACTATCTCTTATTTGTGTCAATGTTTTATAGCTCATGAGGAAGTATGTGGTGTTTTATCTTTCGATCTTGTCATTTACTTTTGACAGACTTTCACAATGGACTAGTGGCTTCATCCGCTTATCCAATAATTTTGCAAAAAGAGCGGGCAATGGGGTTCCCAGCCCCAATTAATTACAACTTGCATTAATAATTCTCTTCACGTGTTTTGCTCTGATTCATCAGTAAGCAACTTAATTTTGCAAATAGACACTCCTCCATGGTATGTGAAATGTTGGAAGGCACCCGAGGATTCGGTTAGCCATGGCTTGTGTAAGCAAAAGGTTGGGGGGAGTGTCAACCATAAATAAAACTAAAATACATGTGTAAACAAAAGAGAAGAGGGATGATCTACCTTGCTTGGTAGAGATAACGTCCTTCATGGGAGCCGCTCTTGAAAGTCTGGTTGATAAGGTAGTTAGAGTACCCACTACCATTCGTTGAAAACAACAAACACCTCTCCAAACTTTACTTTTATGCTCTCTATATGATTTCAAAACTTGAAAAGCTCTAGCACATGATTTAATCCCTGCTTCCCTCTGCGAAGGGCCATTCTTTTACTTTTATGTTGACTCAGTTTACCTACTTCCTTCCATCTTAGAAGCAAACACTTGTGTCAACTGTGCATTGATTCTTACATACTTGCTTATTTGCATTCATCATATTACTTTGTGTTGACAATTATCCATGAGATATGCATGTTGAAAGTTGAAAGCAACTGCTGAAACTTATATCTTCCTTTGTGTTGCTTCGATGCATTTACTTTGAATTTATTGCTTTATGAGTTAACTCTTGTGCAAGACTTTTGATGCTTGTCTTGAAAGTACTATTCATGAAAAGTTTCCTATATGTTATCTATTTGTTAGCAACTATAGATCATTGCCTTGAGTCACTTCGTTCATCTTATATGATTTGCAATAGTATGATTAAGATTATGTTGGTAGCATGTCACTTCAGAAATTATTCTTTTTTATCGGTTACCTACTCGAGGACGAGTAGGAACTAAGCTTGGGGATGCTGATACGTCTCCAACGTATCCATAATTTCTGATGTTCCATGCTTGTTTTATGATAATACCTACATGTTTTGCTCACACTTTATAATTTTTTTATGCGTTTTCCGGAACTAACCTATTAACGAGATGCCGAAGGGCCAGTTGATGTTTTCTGTTGTTTTTGGTTCCAGAAAGGCTGTTCGGGCAATATTCTCGGAATTCGATGAAACGAAGACCCAACATCTTATTTTTCCCGGAACCTTCCAGAAAGTCAAAGGGGGACCAGAGGAGGGCCACAGGGGGCCCACACATGTGGCTGGCGCGGCCCAGGGGGGGCGCGCCGCCCTGTTGTCTGGCGCCTCCGTACCCCCTCCGACTCCGTCTCTTCGCCTATATAAGCCCTTTCGACCTAAAAACGCGATACCAATTGACGAAACTCCAGAAAGACTCCAGGGGCGCCGCCGCCATAGCGAAACTCCAATTCGGGGGACAGAATCTCTGTTCCGGCACCCTGCCGGGACGGGGAAGTGCCCCGGAAGCCATCTCCATCGATGCCACCGCCTCCATCATGCTCCGTGAGTAGTTCCCCCATGGACTACGGGTTCTAGCTGTAGCTAGTTGGTATTCTCTCCCCCATGTACTTCAATACAATGATCTCATGAGCTGCCTTACATGATTGAGATTCATCCGATGTAATCGGTGTTGTGTTTGTTGGGATCCGATGAATTGTTACATTATGATCAGTCTATCTATATAAGTTTGTGAAGTTATTGTTGCTGCAATCTTGTTGTGTTTAATGCTTGTCACTAGGGCCCGAGTGGCATGATCTTAGATTTGAGCTCTATAATTATTGCTTAGATTGTATCTACAAGTTGTATGCACATGTCTATGTCCGGAACCAAAGGCCCCAAAGTGACAGAAATTGGGAAAACTGGAGGGGAAGGCGTAGGTATGAGCATCACATGTTTTCACGGAGTGTTAATGCTTTGCTCCGGTGCTCTATTAAAAGGAGTACCTTAATTTCCAGTAGATTCCCTAGAGGCCCGGCTGCCACCGGCTGGTAGGACAAAAGATGTTGTACAAGTTTCTCATTGCGAGCACGTATGACTATATATGGAAAACATGCCTACATGATTAATAATCTTGATATTCTGTCTTAATGCTATTTCAATCCTATCAATTGCCCAACTGTAATTTGTTCACCCAACACTTGTTATTGGAGAGTTACCACTAGTGTAGATAGCTGGGAACCCCGGTCCATCTTTCATCATCATATACTCGTTCTACATGTCATTGGAAGTAGTATCAACTATTTTCACGGTGCCATTGCTCTCATATTGCTATTACTTGTTGTTGTGTTACCGTTACTACTGCTCTCATATTACTGCTACTTTCACATCACCCCTGTTACTAGTGCTTTTCCAGGTGCAGCTGAATTGACAACTCAGTTGTTAAGGCTTATAAGTATTCTTTACCTCCCCTTGTGTCGAATCAATAAATTTGGTAATACTTCCCTCGAAGACTGTTGCGATCCCCTATACTTGTGGGTTATCAGCCGCCGCCTGGTTCCATGCTGCCGCCAAGCAGACTGCGCATCGCCGGCTATGGCTCCCTCGGTACCCAGCACCGTCGGGTTCCCCCACGGCCGCATCACCGCTGGCTGATGCCCCAAGCGCCGCCATGGCCCCCGTTGCCCCGTGGGACTGCTCCCTGGCGCAGCCGCGACCCTGTGTCCCTGACGGAAGCACTACCTTTCTTCCTGCATTCGGTGTTCCAAATCCCCTGTTGGGAAGATCCTCATGGCGCGCAGCACGCACAAGAGGATTTGGAGAGGCTGGCCTCCTGGTCGTGCAGAGGTTAGGGTGGTTCGGGTCCTGGTTCTAACCTTTGAACAGTTTATGTTTCTGGCGCTAGGCAGTACAGGTAAGGTCAGGCAGCTCATGGGAAAATAGCTTAAAAACTATTGTGGTGATGAATATGTTGCTATGTATCTTAGTTCTTATAAGTTGCTTGTTGAGCGGTAACCATGTTTCTGGGGACGCCATCAACTTTTTACACCTTTGTTGAATATCATGTGAGTTGCTATGCATGTTCGTCTTGTCTAATGTAAGGGTGATTTATCATGATTAAATGGTTTGAGTATGAATATTGTTAGAGAAGAACATTGGGCCGCCAACCAAAGCCATGTATCATGGTGGAAGTTTTCAGTTTGGACATTAATCCTCAATCTCTTATGAGAATATTATCTGTTGTTGAATACGTAAGCATTAAAGAGGACTCCATTATATGTTTTCTATGTTGTCCCGGTATGGATGTCCTCAAGTTGAGATCTATCAAAACTGAGAAATCAAATGCGATCTATCTCCTTGGACCTTTGTACAGGTGGCATAGAGGTACCCCTTTGTGACACTTGGTTGAAACATATGTAATGCAATGATAATCCATGGAAATCCGAGCTAATTAGGACAAGGTGCGGGCACTATTGGTATTCGATGCATGAGGCTTGCAACTTATAGGAAGTTTTATGCATAACACATACGAATTATTACTACCATTGAAAAAATTGTTTCCATGTTTTCAAAATAAAAAGCTCTAGCACATGAGTAATCCATGCTTCCCTCTGCGAAGGGCCTTTCTTTTACTTTATGTTGAGTCAGTTTACCTACTTCTTTCTATCTTATAAGCAAACACTTGTGTCAACTGTGTTCATTAATTCTTACATGTTTACTTATTGCACTTTTTATATTACTTTATGTTGACAATTATCCATGAGATATACATGTTACAAGTTGAAAGAAATTGCTGAAACTTAATCATCCTTTGTGTTGCTTCGAAACCTCTTACTTTGAATCTATTGCTTTATGAGTTAGCTCTTATGCAAGTCTATGCAGGTCTTTTTGATGCTTGTCTTGAAAGTACTATTCATGAAAAGTTTTTGCTATATGATTCAGTTGTTTAGTCACTATATTTTTGTTAGCAAACCATTGTTTCGAATCACTTCATCTCATATGCTTTACAATAATGTTGATCAAGATTGTGTTGGTAGCATGTCACTTCAGAAATTATTATTTTTATCGTTTACCTACTCGAGGGAGAGTAGGAACTAAGCTTGGGGATGCTTGATATGTCTCCAACGTATCTATAATTTCTTATGTTCCATGCAAGTTTCATGACAATACCTACATGTTTTGTTCATACTCTATGATGTTTTTATGAATTTTCCGGCACTAACCTATTAACAAGATGCCGAAGCGCCAGTTCCTGTTTTCTGCTGTTTTTGGTTTCAGAAATCCTACACAGGAAATATTCTCGGAATTGGACGAAACAAAAGACCATGGTCTTATTTTGCACGAAGCCTTCCAGAAGTCCGAAGAGGAGACGAAGAGGGGCGACGAGGCGGCCACCCCATAGGGCGGCGTGGCCCCACCCCTAGCCGCGCCGCCATATGGTGTGGGCCCCTCGGGCACCCCCTGCGCTGCCCCTTCGCCTACTTAATCCCTCCATCGCGAAAACCCTAGTACCAAGAGCCACGATACGGAAAAAGTTCCAGAGACGCCGCCGCCGTCAATCCCATCTCGGGGGATTCAGGAGATCGCCTCCGGCACCCTGCCGGAGAGGGAATCATCATCGGAGGGCTCTACATCACCATGCCCGCCTCCGGAATGATGCGTGAGTAGTTCATCCTTGGACTATGGGTCCATAGCAGTAGCTAGATGGTTGTCTTCTCCTCTTGTGCTATCATGTTTAGATCTTGTGAGCTTCCTATCATGATCAAGATCATCTATTTGTAGTGCTACATGTTGTGTTTGGTGGGATCCGATGAATATTGAAAACTATATCAAGTTGATTAATTGATCTATCATATATGTGTTGTTTATGTTCTTGCATGCTCTCTGTTGCTAGTAGAGGCTCTGGCCAAGTTGATACTTGTAACTCCAAGAAGGAGTATTTATGCTCGATAGTGGGTTCATGCCTCCATTGAATCTGGGACAGTGATAGAAAGTTCTAAGGTTGTGGATGTGCTGTTGCCACTAGGGATAAAACATCGATGCTTTGTCTAAGGATATTTGTGTTGATTACATTACGCACCATACTTAATGCAATTGTCTGTTGTTTGCAACTTAATACTGGAGGGGGTGCGGATGCTAACCCGAAGGTGGACTTTTTAGGCATAGATGCATGCTGGATCGTGGTCTATGTTCTTTGTCGTAATGCCCTGATTAAATCTCATAGTAGTCAACATGATATGTATATGAATCTCTATTCTGTCAATTGCCCACCTGTAATTTGTTCACCCAGCATGCTATTTATCTTATTGGAGAGACACCACTAGTGAACTGTGGACCCCGGTCCTTTCTTTTACATCTGAAATACAATCTATCGCAATCTCTCGTTCTCTCGTTGTTCTTCGCAAACAAACATCATTCTCCACACCATACGTTTAATCCTTTGTTTACAGCAAGCCGGTGAGATTGACAACCTCACTCGTTAAGTTGGGGCAAAGTATTTTGATTGTGTTGTGCAGGTTCCACGTTGGCGCCGGAATCCCTGGTGTTGCGCCGCACTACACTCCTCCACCAACAACCTTTACGTGGCCTTCATCTCCTACTGGTTCGATAAACTTGGTTTCTTTCTGAGGGAAAACTTACTGTTGTGCGCATCACACCTTCCTCTTGGGGTTCCCAACGGACGTGTGCATCACGCGCCATCACCAACCTAGAAAAATCAAGGTAGCAAGGGTGGGGCACACCACCATGCACAAGTGTGCCAAATATTGGCCCCATCCAAGGTGGTTAGATCTATTTTAGGCCATCTTATACCCATTTTGACCCTAAAAACCCTTGTTTCGGCACCTCCCAACCATGGGATCACCATGAAAGTAACAACCAGCTGAAAGAGCAAGATCTATATCCCGTGTTTTGTGTGTTTGATGATAACGCTTGAATGAATTTAACCGTGCGCAAAGATTGTCTTTGATAGATTTGCAAGCGTATGGTGCCCTCGCTGAACACATTATGATCGTAGGACTGAAGCGTAGTTCTTAGGTTTTCTGGTTTTGTGTGTGTGTCGCGAGGCGACATGGTTGGAGAGGTAAAGAGGAAAAAGCAGTTTCAGCCAAGGCGGTACTACCGGTACCAGGAGCGGTAGTACCGCTACCCTACTGGTACCGCTCTGCAGTATCGCTCTGGAGACTTGCACTGAAAATGTCCCACAGAACAAGGCACGGTACCTTTGCGGTACCTTGAGCGGTAGTATCGCTCTAGAGCGGTAGTACCGCCTCGGTACCGCTTCGGTACCGTAACTTAAGTTACGGCAGTACCGCTGTGGTACCGCTTTGGTACCGCTTGGTATCCACTAAGCTCTGGAGGCCATTGCGGTACCTCGAGCGGTACCACAAGCGGTAGTACCGCTATGCGTCCATGTGGACAAGTTCTGTGGGGATTTCGAATCCAGAGCGGTAGTACCGCCTCCCGAAGCGGTACTACCGCTTAGGCAGAAACTGCACATAACGGTTGGATTTGAGGAGCCCTATTTAAAGGGCCCTTCTTCTCCAGCTCGTTTCAGCTCTTCTCTCTCCCTCTCCTCCATTGTTTCTGAGCTCAAACTTAGTGGATCTCCCTACCTACCCAATCAATCTTGACCAAACTTTGAGGAGTGGTGGAGGAGACACCGATCTATTGATCTACCAAGAGAGTTTTCACCGATTCGTGCTAGTCCTTAGTGGATTGATACGTCCAAAACGTATCTACTTTCCCGAACACTTTTGCTATTGTTTTGCCTCTAATTTGTGTATTTTGGATACAACTAACACGGACTAACGCTGTTTTCAGCAGAATTGCTCTGGTGTCTCATTTTTGTGCAGAAATCCAACTTTCGGGAAAATCCTCGGAATTTCTTCAGATGGCCCTATTTTACCAAAATATTGACGGAGCCAGAAGGGCAAGGGAGGTGGAGGCCCGAGGGCCCCACACCATATGGCGGCACGGCCCAGGGGGGCCCGCGCGGCCCTATGGTGTGGCCCCCTCGGCCGGCCTCCGACGCCCCCCTTCGGACTACTTATTGGTTTCGACCTGAAAACGCACGGAGGGAGGTCGAAGTCGCCAGAAACCCTCCAGAGAGCCGCCACATCGCGAAACTCCGTCTCGGGAGCCAGAAGTCTCCGTTCTGGCACTCCGCCGGGACGGGGAATTGGAGGAGATCTTCACCGCCATCACCGCCAACGCCTCTCCATCGACCAGCCATGTTTCCCCCATCCATGTGTGAGTAATTCCCCCGCTGTAGGCTGAAGGGGATGGTAGGGATTGGATGAGAGTGGTCATGTAATAGTCATAAGATTGTTAGGGCATAGTGCCTAGTATCCGTAGATGTCACTTTTATGATATTGTTGCAACTTGTTATGCTTAATGCTCTTCACTAGGGCCCGAGTGCCATGATCTCAGATCTGAACATGTTATTGATTCATGAAGATATTCGTTGTTTATGATCTTACCTGCAAGTTGTATACACATGTCGCTGTCCGGAACCAATGGCCCCGAAGTGACAAGAATCGGGACAACCGGAGGGGATGGTAGTGATGTGAGGATCACATGTGTTCACGGAGTGTTAATGCTTTGCTCCGGTACTCTATTAAAAGGAGTACCTTAATATCCGATGAGTTTCCCTAGAGGCCCGGCTGCCACCGGCTGGTAGGACAAAAGATGTTGTGCAAGTTTCTCATTGCGAGCACGTACGACTAAATATGGAACACATGCCTATTGATTGATTAGTACTTGGATACCGCTTTATTATTATCTGCAAATGCCCATGCTTTGATTGTTACATGAGTTTCTCTCATCCATGCAACGCCCGTTAAATCCGTCCCCTGTGCCTACGGTATTTTAATCCTGCTGTTTACTATAATCACTACTGCTGTCTTTATTTCACCGCTGCTCGCTATTTTACTATTTCCACTGCCATAAAACTGTTACTATCGATAAACTCTTGCGAGCAAGTCTCGTTTCCAGTGCGGCTGAATTGACAACTCCGCTGTTAAGGCTTACAAGTATTCTTTGTCTCCCCTTGTGTCGAATCAATAAATTTGGGTTTTACTTCCCTCGAAGACTCGTTGCGATCCCCTATACTTGTGGGTCATCAAGACTATTTTACTGGCGCCGTTGCCGGGGAGCATAGCTTTATTTGGAAGTTCACTTGGATTGATATTGTTCGGCTGCAAATTCTCCATTATGGGTAAACCTCGCGATACTAAGATCGCCATATTACCATCCACTACAAGAAAAGGTACAACTCGAGTACCTCTGCTGCTCTTGATTCACCATCTGTGATTGATAAACTTGTTTCACCGCCACATGCTTCGCGTGTTGGTACTTCTGCTGAATCTGAAAATTCTCATAATATTGATAATGTTTCTGCTGTGCTTGATGATAGTGGTTCATTGGGATCTTTTCTAGATGCTACAATTGCTAAGTCTAGACAAATTGAAAATACTGAAACTCCTAATGAAAATGCTGCTACACCTGTTAATTCACCTGAGTCTGTTGAATATTCTAGTGATGATCTTGATGAAGATTATGTAGAGCTAGATGATGATTTTATTGAAAAATGCAATGCTACTACTGATGCAAGAAAAATTAAAAAGTTGCTTGCAGAACATGCTGTTAGATATAAACCATCTCCTGATCCCAAATTTGCCACATCTCCTATAAACATTAGGGATAAAGATTATGATTTTTCTCTTGATCTATCTCATATAGCTATTGTTGAGAAAACACCCTTTTGTGGTACTGAAAAAGAAAGTGTCTGTTGAACACTTGACTGAGTTATCTACTCTTAGTGGCGTGTTTTCTGATGATGTCAAGATGCGTACTTATTTTGTCGCTAAAATTTTTCCTTTCTCATTAAAGGATGATGCTAAAACTTGGTATAATAATTTGCCTCCTGGTTCTATTAAAAGTCCAATTGACTTGCGTGATGTTTTCTTTCGAAAATACTTTCCCGCTAGTGCTCAACATGCTGCTTTGCGAGAGAATTTATAATTTTGACCGGGAAGATGGAGAGAAATTGCTCGAGGCTTGGGCTAGATTTTGCTCTCTTATTAGAGCTCAGCCTGACCATGATTTAGAAAAGCATGATTTACTTGATATATTTTATAGTGGACTAACCATTGAGTCTAGGGCATACCTGGATAGTTGTGCTGGTTGTGTTTTCAGGAAAAGAACTCCAGACGACGCTGAAGAATTATTGGCTAAAATAAGCCGGAATCATGATGATTGGTCTACACCTGAACCAACCCCGACACCGATAGTGAAGAAGAGGGGTATGATTAAATTAAATGATGAAGATATGAGGGAAGCCAAGAAGTCTCTTAAAGAGAAGGGTATTAAACCTGAGGATGTGAAGAATTTACCTCCTATAGAAGATATATGTGAGACGATTCCCCCTTCATCCATGATTGAGGTACACTCGCTTCAACACTTTACTAGGGAAGATATTCCGTATTCAAAATCTCCTGCTCAATGCTTAGATGAATTTGATAATTATATTGTTAAGCAAGAAAACTTTAATATGAGAGTAGAGAATCATTTAATGGAAAATTCCCGAGCTATTAGTGAATTGCATGATATTGTGGAGAGAACCTCCAATGATGTTAAAATACTTGTTAAACATTTTCAAATGGTTCAAACTCAAATTGATCAACTTACTAAAGTGCAAAATGACTTGTTGGGAAATAATTCTAAAGAAAAGCATGCTTATGAAGTAACAACTAGAGGTGGTGTTTCTACCCAGGATCCTCTATATCCCGAAGGGCATCCCAAAAGAGTTGAACAAGATTCTCAACTAATTAAAACTAGTGCTCCATCTAAGAAAAAAAGAAACATAAGAATGTTGTAGAATCCTCTCGAACCTGTTAATGATCCTAATAGTATTTCTATTTCGATGCTGAAACCGAAAGTGGTAATGAACACGAGGAAGATAATGATAAGAATGATACTCCCGATAAAGAAGAAATTGAAAAAGAACCCGAAAAGCCTGCTAAAAATAAAAAGTACACTAAAGAAGACTTTATTACGGAGAAGCATGGTAATGAAAGAGAACCTTGGGTTCAAAAGCAAATGCCTTTTCCTGCTAAGAAACTAAAATCAAAGGAGGAGGAACATTATAATAAATTTTGTGATTGGATGAAACCTTTATTTCTGCAAATCCCTTTGACTGATGCTATTAAATTGCCTCCTTATTCAAAGTATATGAAAGATATTGTTACTAACAAAAGGAAAGTCCCCAATGAAGAAATTTCAACTATGTTTGCTAATTACTCCTTCAATGGTAAGATTCCAAAGAAGTTGGGCGACCCAGGTATACCGACTATTCCTTGTTCCATCAAGAATAATTATGTTAGAACTGCTCTATGTGATTTGGGAGCAGGTGTGAGTGTAATGCCTTTCTCTCTTTATAAGAGACTTGATTTAGATAAATTGATACCTACTGATATATCTTTGCAAATGGCTGATAAATCTACTGCTATTCCTGTTGGTTTATGTGAAAATGTTCCTGTTCAAGTTACTCAACATTGCTTGATATTAACTGATTTTGTTGTGTTGGAAATGCCCGAAGATGATAATATGTCCATTATTCTTGGAAGACCCTTTCTTAATACTGCAGGGGCTGTTATTGATTGCAATAAAGGCATGGTTACTTTCAATGTTGATGATAAGGAACACACTCGTCTATTTTCCCAAGAGGATTGATAAAGTATGTGGAGTCAATACAATTTTTAATGTGAAAACTATCAAAGTGGGATCCATTGATTGTCCTATATATGAGCCTAAAGAAGAATATCAAACTCTTGTGATTGGATCCATATCAATTCAATATAAGGTAACATGATTGATTTGAGGTTTATTTCTCCTTATGTCATATAAAATTTATTTGATAGCAAGACTTGATCAACCTTGTTAACAAGTATATTTTATTGCATAAAAGAGCTAAACAACACTTCTTTCTTTCTCCCCTCACCTATTTTATTTGCTGTAGCACTTTTGTTTTGCAATATGCTTTAGTCATTTAAGATTTTAGAAATCATTTTCCTGCACAGTAATCATTAATTTAATACCCAAAAATGTGCATTTTTCGAAGTTCTCTAAAAATTACAAAAATTACACCGTTGGTCCTATTTTTCGACGAGGCACCTGGGAGCACCAGAGGATGACCTGTGGGGCACCAGGGGTGCCACACCATAGGCCGGCGCGGCCAGCAAGGGGGCCGCGCCACCTTGTGGTGTGGGCCACCCCTTGCCCCACTTCACCATCTCTTCCTCCCAGCACCTTCTCTCTCCCGAAAAAGCTTGTACCAAGTTCCTCTCACTCGTGTTTCTGCTCAAGAACTCGCGATTTTTCGATCTCCTTGCTCAGCCCAGATTTCTGTCTGAAATTTGGCACATTTACTCCTTGGTATGTGACTCCTTTGATTGTCCAATTAGAATTTCATTTGGTTGAGTATATCTTGAATATTTTGCTGCTGTAGAT
Organism: Lolium rigidum; assembly: GCF_022539505.1. Classification (NCBI taxonomy): domain Eukaryota; kingdom Viridiplantae; phylum Streptophyta; class Magnoliopsida; order Poales; family Poaceae; genus Lolium; species Lolium rigidum. The sequence continues at coordinate 295,215,757 of NC_061514.1, read as the reverse complement.
AACATGTTTAGTGAGCTTGCATGCTTGTTCTAAGTGGTAGAAATTAGTTTTGATGCATGTGTAGTACTCTAGCAAGTTCCTATAGTAGTTCCCTTCAATTACATACCTTGAAATCAAATTTTATAATGATTGTTGAAAATTTCAGAAGGGGAAGATGAAGAAATTCAAATTTGGAGAGTTGTTCAAGAAAGCAACAACCAGCACCGGTAGGCCCTCAAGGGCGTCTACTCAAATTAGGCGATCCTACAATGAGGATGTCATCGCGCCTAGCTTCGCGCCCGAGGAGGACCATGGGGCTCCTAATGCTTCATCCTTCCCCGTTATGAGTTTCTGACCAATGCAGGGATATTGGATGACTTCTTCACCCTTGTCAACAGGGCAGGCCTAGCCACCTACGTGGGAGACGAGAGGGGACAATATTACAGGCTCACCAAAGTTTTCGTTGAGAGCTTCAAGTTCCACAACACGGAATATGAGCCGACAGTCGCATTCAAGATTTATGATATTCCTGTTACCATGAAATTGGAAGAATTTTGTTGTCCATTGGGTATTGCTCCTGTAGGTACAGCAAGGAGGATTGATGACAACCCCCGGGACTTGTTGGAGCTTTACCGAGGGATCACCGGGGATGATTGCCGCACCATCCAGCGAGGGAAGATAAGAAACATTCAACTCCCCGCTATTAAATATTTCGCATATTACATTGGTACTAGCATTCTGGGTAGAGAAAATACTAGCAACATCTCTAGCTACCATCTTGCTTTCTTGAATGTTGCACTTACTCGGAGAGACACCTTATCATCTTGGTTCTCTTATTGCTCGCCGCTCGTCTAGCAGGGGGGCTATTTTTGGAGGAACTATTGCACTGCGCATTCTAACACATCTAGATATTCCTCTTGATTCTAATGATGTACCATTAACCCCTAGGAAACTAGATATTGCTGCTATGAAGAGCCATCGTTTTGTTACTACTGACTCCACTATAGATAATATGGTCTATAGAATGTTGTTTGCTGATGGGAATGAGAAGGAAATTCCTCTTCCCCAGCCAGGTTTGTTCAATATTGACAGGCAATCATGGTCGCTCACTAAGGAGGCGGTGGAGGAACATATGAAGATACATGAATTCCACCAGCAACATGACTCCGAGAACGCCGAGCCCTCCTACGACTACACCGTCACGTACCCCGACGTTTCCTCCGAAGACATACATGGAACCGGGTCGTCCTTCATCATATTACGAAGACACCACTTCGTGGGGACCGTGGGAATGAACTCCACTTAGGCCAAAAGCCTAAGCTTGGGGGGAGGTATACCGGCATCACTCATTCTTTGCATATTATGGTTGCTGGATACTTGTACATACTTGTTTAGTCTCTTAGAGTGGTTTTCTAATGAGAAGGAGATGATATTTGGGGAAGTGCTGTCCAAAAACAGATTCTGTGCTGTTACCAAAAAATTCGTACGCACAGCCAGAACGTTATTTTGAGTTGCCAATTTTTGAGCATGTTCCCCAGGTTGTTATCTAACTTTCATTAGTTGAACACTTTTTGGTCTGAGCAATGGAAGATTTTTGTTAATTTCGATTTCTGTACTGCTGTCAGGATTTGGCAGATTTCTGTCATCCTGCTTTTCTGTGTTTCTGTTAGTTTCCGTTCTTTTGTTTTCGCTTTGTTTCTCTCCTAAAACACAAAAAGACCAAAAATATTTCTGTTGTTTCTCTTCACCATTTGTTTATTTGGTTCCTTGCTCTTAGTTTACTTTATTTGCTATCGTTAGTTTGCTATAAGAAAACCCAAAAAGATTTTGCTTTGTTTGCTTGTTTTCTTTCGTGCTTGTTTCTAATTCGAAAACACCAAAAATATTTGCTGTTCTTCTTTGGTTTGTAAAGTTCATCATGAGTTCAATGGTCTTCGGTGGCTGGAGCGTGGTTTTCATTTCATATTATCCAAGCTACACAAGTGAAAAGGCAATAATGACGATCTACGACAATCTGATTGTGGTGAGAGGCTGGTATGAACTCTATTTGCTTTCATTTTTGTACATATACTCATCCATATGAGCATGCTTAGTTGGTTCATATGAAGTAAATGTTATTTGAGAAAGTATAGTAGTTCATGATCTCTCATGTTTAGTTCCAATCTATTAATATGAGTAGCATGTCATGGATGTTTGCTTGCATTGTTTTATTCATAAGTAAGTATGGCATTGTGGTATCCTCCTCTGAATAATTCATTTATATCGACTTGGCACATGCTCACGCATGCATATGACTGAACAAAAAGTCAATTAAGCCTCGATGATTTATATTGTTTCAGAGTTCTTGTATCATTTTTATGCCTCCGTTAATCTATTTTGCCGCAAGCATGATTATGACAGTTACTGCTCTCTTGATTTGTCGCTCCCTAGTCTTTTGCTAGCCTTCACTTGTACTGAGCGGGAACGCCGCTCGTGCTTCCAAACACCTGAAAACCAAGTTGTTCCAAAAGTGTCCACCATAAATACCTATGCATGGCATTTCAAACCATTCCAAGTAAATTTTCATGCGCTACCTTTAAAACTTTCAAAGTGCTTCTCAATTTGTGTTAATGTTTCATAGCTCATGAGGAAGTATGTGGTGTTTAGCTTTCAACCTTGTCATTTACTTTTGACGGATTCTCATATGGACTAGTGGCACATCCGCTTATCCAATAATTTTGCAAAAAGAGCTGGCAATGGGATTCCCAGTCCCAAATTAATTAACTTAAATAGACACTCCTCCATGGTTTGTGATTGTTGGACGGCACCCGAAGGATTCGGTTAGCCATGGCTTGTGTAAGCAAAGGTTGGGGGGAGTGTCATCATCATAATTAAACTTAAATAAAAAGGCACTCCTTCATGGTATGTGATTGTCGGCAGGCACCCGAGAATTCGGTTAGCCATGGTTTGTGAAAGAAAGGTTGGAAGGAGTGCCAACCAAAAATAATTCATGGGAGCCGCTCTTGTGAGTCCGGTTGATGAGGTAGTTAGTGTACCCATTACCATTCGTTGACAACAACAAACACCTCTCAAAATAATTTTATTCCTGCTTTACAAATGAAAAGCTCTAGCGCATGTTAATCCCTCGCTTCCCTCTGCGAAGGGTCAATCTTTTACTTTTTATGTCGTGTCTCCATTCTTTCTTTGAGCACTATCTTGAGAGCACAATCTGTCATTCTTAGTATAATATGCTTGTCTCAAAATATGATTGATTGTGGTATAACTTTGATGCTTTTATCTTTGACAATCACTACTTCTAGTCTTTCTATGAACTCAAGAGGTGCCTCGGCATTTATGTTTTGCCGATCAAATACGAGCAAGCGAGATACCACTTTATCATATTCTCTTATGAACATTGCAATCCTGCTTATATACATGATTCATGGTGCCTATTATTAATTGTTGGTACCTCTCCATGATTGACATAGCTGTTGGATGATCTTATTTGCATGTATCTCATTATGAACTGCTTAAGTATTAGCCATAGCATGAGAATATATACATCATATGAGCAAATGTGTTCGTGAAAGTTCTTTTATCGCTCGCTTGTTAATCGAATTGCTTGAGGACAAGCAATAAGCTAAGCTTGGGGGAGTTGATACGTCCAAAACGTATCTACTTTCTCGAACACTTTTGCTATTGTTTTGCCTCTAATTTGTGTATTTTGGATACAACTAACACGGACTAACGCCGTTTTTAGCAGAATTGCTCTGGTGTCTCGTTTTTGTGCAGAAATTCAACTTTCAGAAAAATCCTCGGAATTTCTTCGGATGGCCCTATTTTACCAAAATATTGACGGAGCCGAAGGGCAAGGGAGGTGGAGGCCCGAGGGCCCCACACCATATGGCGGCGCGGCCCGTGGGGGCCCGCGCGGCCCTATGGTGTGGCCCCTCGGCCGGCCTCCGACGCCCCCCTTCGGACTACTTATTGGTTTCGACCTGAAAACGCACGGAGGGAGGTCGAAGTCGCCAGAAACCCTCCAGAGAGCCGCCACATCGCGAAACTCCGTCTCGGGAGCCAGAAGTCTCCGTTCTGGCACTCCGCCGGGACGGGGAATTGGAGGAGATCTTCACCGCCATCACCGCCAACGCCTCTCCATCGACCAGCCATGTTTCCCCCATCCATGTGTGAGTAATTCCCCCGCTGTAGGCTGAAGGGGATGGTAGGGATTGGATGAGAGTGGTCATGTAATAGTCATAAGATTGTTAGGGCATAGTGCCTAGTATCCGTAGATGTCACTTTTATGATATTGTTGCAACTTGTTATGCTTAATGCTTGTCACTAGGGCCCGAGTGCCATGATCTCAGATCTGAACATGTTATTGATTCATGAAGATATTCGTTGTTGATGATCTTACCTGCAAGTTGTATACACATGTCGCTGTCCGGAACCAATGGCCCCGAAGTGACAAAAATCGGGACAACCGGAGGGGATGGTAGTGATGTGAGGATCACATGTGTTCACGGAGTGTTAATGCTTTGCTCCGGTACTCTATTAAAAGGAGTACCTTAATATCCAGTAGTTTCCCTAGAGGCCCGGCTGCCACCGGCTGGTAGGACAAAAGATGTTGTGCAAGTTTCTCATTGCGAGCACGTACGACTAAATATGGAACACATGCCTATTGATTGATTAGTACTTGGATACCGCTTTATTATTATCTGCAAATGCCCATGCTTTGATTGTTACATGATTTTCTCTCATCCATGCAACGCCCGTTAAATCCGTCCCTGTGCCTACAGTATTTTAATCCTCGCTGTTTACTATAATCACTATCTGCTGTCTTTATTTCACCGCTGCTGCTATTTTACTATTTCCACTGCCATAAAACTGTTACTACTGATAAACTCTTGCGAGCAAGTCTGTTTCCAGGTGCAGCTGAATTGACAACTCCGCTGTTAAGGCTTACAAGTATTCTTTGTCTCCCCTTGTGTCGAATCAATAAATTTGGGTTTTACTTCCCTCGAAGACTGTTGCGATCCCCTATACTTGTGGGTCATCAAGACTATTTATGCTGATACGTCTCCGACGTATCGATAATTTCTTATGTTCCATGCTACTTTATTGATGATACCTACATGTTTTATGTACACTTTATGTCATATTTGTGCATTTTCTGGAACTAACCTATTAACAAGATGCCGAAGTGCCGCTTCTCGTTTTCTGCTGTTTTTGGTTTCAGAAATCCTAGTAACGAAATATTCTCGGAATTGGACGAAATCAACGCCTGTGTTCCTATTTTGCCCGGAAGCATCCGGAACACCCGAGAGCCGCGCAGGGGGGCCCCGTGGGCCCAGATGATAGGGTGGCGCGGCCAGGGCTGGGCCCGCGCCACCCTATGGTGTGGTCACCCCTTCGACCCTCCTGCGCCGCCTCTTCGCCTATATAAAGCCCCTGCATCGAAAACCCTTACGGAGGAAGCCACGATACGAGAAAAGTTCCAGAGCCGCCGCCATCGCGAAGCCAAGATCTGGGGGACAGGAGTCTCTGTTCCGGCACGCCGCCGGAGCGGGGAAGTGCCCCCGGAAGGCTTCTCCATCGACACCGCTGCCATCTCCACCGCCATCTTCATCACCGCTGCTGCTCCCATGAGGAGGGAGTAGTTCTCCATCAAGGCTCGGGGCTGTACCGGTAGCTATGTGGTTAATCTCTCTCCTATGTACTTAAATACAATGATCTCATGAGCTGCTTTACATGATTGAGATCCATATGATGAGCTTTGTATCGCTACTAGTTGTGTGCTACTCATGTGATGTTATTAAAGTAGTCTATTCCTCCCGCATGGTGTAAAGGTGCTAGTGTGTGCACCGTGTGGTTCTTGTCGTAGGCTATGATCATGATCTCTTGTAGATCGTGGAGTTAATTGTCATTATGATAGTATTGATGTGATCTATTCCTCCTTCATAGTGTAATGTGGACAAGTGCGTGCGCTATGTTAGTTCTTGGTTTATTTTGCAATGATCTATTATGCTCTAAGGTTACTTAAACATGAATATCGAATGTTGTGGAGCTTGTTAACTCCGGCATTGAGGGTTCGTGTAATCCTACGCAACGAATGATGTTCATTATCAAACAAGAGTGTATGTAGCACATATGAGAAAGAGTTATTTATTATGCGATCAATGTTGAGAGTGTCCACTAGTGAAAGTATGATCCCTAGGCCTTGTTCCTAAATACTGAAGTCGCTGCTTGTTTACTCGTTCTACTGCATGTTTACTTCCCGCAATATTACTACCATCAACTGCACGTCAGCAAGCACTTTTCTGGCGCCGTACTACTGCTCATACTTATTCATACCACCTGTATTTCACTATCTCTTCGCCGAACTAGTGCACCTAATAGGTGTGTTGGGGACACAAGAGACTTCTTGCTTTGTGGTTGCAGTGGTTGCTTGAGAGGGATATCTTTGACCTCTTCCTCCCCGAGTTCGATAAACCTTGGGTAATCCACTTAAGGGAAACTTGCCGCTGTTCTACAAACCTCTCGCTCTTGGAGGCCCAACACCGTCTACAAGAATAGAAGCACCCGTAGACATCAAGCACTTTTCCGGCGCCGTTGCCGGGGAGGAAAGGTAAAAGGCACTCATACTTCGGTTCCAGTGTAACAGTACTTTTCTCGGCGCCATTGTGTGTGTGCTCGAAGTTATTTCCTTTAGACTCGCAATTGCGACATTTGGTTTCTTGTTTACACTAGTTAGGCATAATGGACAACAATGACCTTTTTATTCTATTTCCTGATTTAAGACATGGATGGTTTGATGCGAAAATTAAAAAACCCATGGAACATATTAATATGAATGCTTTGAACACCATTGTTGTTAATGATATGGAAAATTCTAAGCTTGGGGAAGCTGGCTTTGATGAGCATGATATTTTTAGTCCCCCAAGCATTGAGGAGAAAATTTACTTTGATGATACTTTGCCTCCCATTTATGATGATTATAATGATAGTAGTCTTTTGTTACCACCTGTTATGGAGGATAAATTTGATTATGATTACAATATACCTCCTATATTTGATAGCTACTTTGTTGAATTTGCTCCCACTACAATTAATAAGAATGACTATGCTTATGTTGGGAGTAGTAATTATTTTATGCATGAGACTCATGATAAGAATGCTTTAAGTGATAGTTATATTGTTGAGTTTGCTCATGATGCTACTGAAAGTTATTATGAGAGAGGAAAATATGGTTGTAGAAATTTTCATGTTACTAAAATGCCTCTCTATGTGCTGAAATTTTTGAAGCTACACTTGTTTTATCTTCCTATGCTTGTTACTTTGCTCTTCATGAACTTGTTTATTTACAAGATTCCTATGCATAGGAAGCATGTTAGACTTAAATGTGTTTTGAATTTGCCTCTTGATGCTCTCTTTTGCTTCAACTTCTATTTCTTGCGAGTGCATCATTAAAACTGCTGAGCCCATCTTAATGGCTATAAAGAAAGAACTTCTTGGGAGATAACCCATGTGTTTATTTTAGTACAGTACTTTGTTTTATATTTGTGTCTTGGAAGTTGTTTACTACTGTAGCAACCTCTCCTTATCATGTTTTTGTGCCAAGTAAAGTTTCTATGTTAAAGTTGATGTTATATTTGGGATCGCTGCGCAGAAACAGCATTGCTGTCTGTCACGAATCTGGGCACAGGCCTCTGTAGAAAATTCGAAAAAATCTGCCAATTTACGAGCGTGATCCTCAGATATGTACGCAACTTTCATTAGTTTTGAGTTTTTCCATTTGAGCAAGTCTGGTGCCAGCTTTAAATTCGTCTTTACGGACTGTTCTGTTTTTGACAGATTCTGCCTTTTATTTCGCATTGCCTCTTTTGCTATGTTGGATTCATTTCTTTGATCCATTAATGTCCAGTAGCTTTATGCAATGTCCAGAAGTGAAAAGAATGTTTGTGTCACCTCTGAACATGTGAATTTTTGATTATGCACTAACCCTCTAATGAGTTTGCTTGAAGTTTGGTGTGAAGGAAGTTTTCAAGGGTCAAGAGAGGAGTATGATATACTATGATCAAGAGGAGTCAAAGCTCTAAGCTTGGGGATGCCCCCGTGGTTCACCCCTGCATATTCTAAGAAGACTCAAGCGTCTAAGCTTGGGGATGCCCAAGGCATCCCCTTCTTCATCGACAACATCATCAGGTTCCTCCCCTGAAACTATATTTTTATTCAATCACATCTTTTGTTCTTTGCTTGGAGCGTCGGTTTGTTTTTGTTTTTGTTTTGTTATCTTAGTTCTCTGAATAAGTTCATCCTTGTGTGGGAGAGAGACACGCTCCGCTGGTTCGTATGAACACATGTGTTCTTAGCTCATAATATTCATGGCGAAGTTTCCTCTTCGTTAAATTGTTATATGGTTGGAATTGGAAAATGCTACATGTAGTAATTCTAAAATGTCTTGGATAATGTGATACTTGGCAATTGTTGTGCTCATGTTTAAGCTCTTGCATCATATACTTTGCACCCATTAATGAAGAAATACATAGAGCATGCTAAAATTTGGTTTGCATAATTGGTCTCTCTAAGGTCTAGATAATTTCTAGTATTGAGTTTGAACAACAAGGAAGACGGTGTAGAGTCTTATAATGTTTACAATATGTCTTTTATGTGAGTTTTGCTGCACCGGTTCATCCTTGAGTTTGCTTCAAATAACCTTGCTAGCCTAAACCTTGTATCGAGAGGGAATACTTCTCATGCATCCAAAATCCTTGAGCCAACTACTATGCCATTTGTGTCCACCATACCTACCTACTACATGGTATTTCTCCGCCATTCCAAAGTAAATTGCTTGAGTGCTACCTTTAAAATTCCATCATTCACCTTTGCAATATATAGCTCATGGGACAAAATAGCCTTAAAAACTATCGTAGTATTGAATATGTACTTATGCACTTTATCTTTTATTAAGTTGCTTGTTGTGCGATAACCATGCTTCGGGGAACGCCATCAACTATTGTTGAATATCATGTGAGTTGCTATGCATGTCCGTCTTGTCCGAAGGATCTATCATTTTAGTGGTTGGAGCATGCAAAATTGTTAGAGAAGAACATTGGGCCGCTAACTAAAGCCATGAATCATGGTTGAAGTTTCAGTTTTGGACATATATCCTCAATCTCATATGAGAATAATAATTGTTGCTACATGCTTATGCATTTAAGAGGAGTCCATTATTTGTTGTCCATGTTGTCCCGGTATGGATGTCTAAGTTGAGAATAATCAAAAGCAAGAAATCCAAAATGCGAGCATTCTCCTTAGACCTTTGTACAGTGCGGCATGGAGGTACCCCTTTGTGACACTTGGTTGAAACATGGCATGCAAAGACCCGGTAGTCCAAGCTAAGTAGGACGAGGTGCGGGCACTATTAGTATACTATGCATGAGGCTTGCAACTTGTAAGATATAATTTGCATAACTCATATGCTTTATTACTACCGTTGACAAAATTGTTTCATGTTTTCAAAATAAAAGCTCTAGCACAAATACAGCAATCGATGCTTTCCTCTTTGAAGGACCTTTCTTTTACTTTTATTGTTGAGTCAGTTTACCTATCTCTCGCCACCTTAAGAAGCAAACACTTGTGTGAACTGTGCATTGATTCTTACATACTTGCTTATTGCATTTGTTATATTACTCTATGTTGACAATTATCCATGAGATATACATGTTACAAGTTGAAAGCAACCGCTAAAACTTAATCTTCCATTGTGTTGCTTCAATGTCTCTACTTTGAATTATTGCTTTATGAGTTAACTCTTATGCAAGACTTATTGATGCTTGTCTTTAAGTACTATTCATGAAAAGTCTTTGCTTTATGATTCAGTTGTTTACTCATGTCATTACCATTGTTTTGATCGCTGCATTCATTACATATGTTTACAAATAGTATGATCAAGATTATGATGGCATGTCACTTCAGAAATTATCTTTGTTATCGTTTTACCTGCTCGGGACGAGCAGAACTAAGCTTGGGGATGCTGATACGTCTCCGACGTATCGATAATTTCTTATGTTCCATGCTACTTTATTGATGATACCTACATGTTTTATGTACACTTTATGTCATATTTGTGCATTTTCTGGAACTAACCTATTAACAAGATGCCGAAGTGCCAGTTCCTGTTTTCTGCTGTTTTTGGTTTCAGAAATCCTAGTAACGAAATATTCTCGGAATTGGACGAAATCAACGCCCGGGTTCCTATTTTGCCCGGAAGCATCCAGAACACCCGAGAGCCGCCGGAGGGGGCCCCGTGGGCCCCGGATGATAGGGTGGCGCGGCCAGGGCTGGGCCCGCGCCACCCTATGGTGTGGTCGCCCCTTCGACCCTCCCGCGCCGCCTCTTCGCCTATATAAAGCCCCCGCATCGAAAACCCTTACGGAGGAAGCCACGATACGAGAAAAGTTCCGGAGCCGCCGCCATCGCGAAGCCAAGATCCGGGGGACAGGAGTCTCCGTTCCGGCACGCCGCCGGAGTGGGGAAGTGCCCCGGAAGGCTTCTCCATCGACACCGCTGCCATCTCCACCGCCATCTTCATCACCGCTGTTGCTCCCATGAGGAGGGAGTAGTTCTCCATCAAGGCTCGGGGCTGTACCGGTAGCTATGTGGTTAATCTCTCTCCTATGTACTTCAATACAATGATCTCATGAGCTGCTTTACATGATTGAGATCCATATGATGAGCTTTGTATCGCTACTAGTTGTGTGCTACTCATGTGATGTTATTAAAGTAGTCTATTCCTCCTGCATGGTGTAAAGGTGCTAGTGTGTGCACCGTGTGGTTCTTGTCGTAGGCTATGATCATGATCTCTTGTAGATCGTGGAGTTAATTGTCATTATGATAGTATTGATGTGATCTATTCCTCCTTCATAGTGTAATGTGGACAAGTGCGTGCGCTATGTTAGTTCTTGGTTTATTTTGCAATGATCTATTATGCTCTAAGGTTACTTAAACATGAATATCGAATGTTGTGGAGCTTGTTAACTCCGGCATTGAGGGTTCGTGTAATCCTACGCAACGAATGATGTTCATTATCAAACAAGAGTGTATGTAGCACATATGAGAAAGAGTTATTTATTATGCGATCAATGTTGAGAGTGTCCACTAGTGAAAGTATGATCCCTAGGCCTTGTTCCTAAATACCGAAGTCGCTGCTTGTTTACTCGTTCTACTGCATGTTTACTTCCCGCAATATTACTACCATCAACTGCACGCCAGCAAGCACTTTTCTGGCGCCGTACTACTGCTCATACTTATTCATACCACCTGTATTTCACTATCTCTTCGCCGAACTAGTGCACCTAATAGGTGTGTTGGGGACACAAGAGACTTCTTGCTTTGTGGTTGCAGGGTTGCTTGAGAGGGATATCTTTGACCTCTTCCTCCCTGAGTTCGATAAACCTTGGGTAATCCACTTAAGGGAAACTTGCTGCTGTTCTACAAACCTCTGCTCTTGGAGGCCCAACACTGTCTACAAGAATAGAAGCACCCGTAGACATCAAGTGGATCTTGTTGGTAGGGTTCATATGGTGGGATCTTGGATGAAGTGCTCCTATGGAGGCTAGCTTGGAGTTGTGCTAGCCCCATAGGGTGTTGGGAGCCTCCTGGTGTTGTGGAGCTCGCCCCAACCTTGTGAAGGAACCACCGCCTCGACCGGTACCTTTGTGGAGAAAAGGGAGCCCCTTTGTGGAGCTCTCTTGAGGAAGAAGGTGAGGCCTTCCTTCGTGGTGTGGCCGCCTAGCCTTTTGTGTGAGGCTAGCACCTCCTCAACGCAGACGTACTCCCTTTAGTGGGAGGAACTGCGGGAAACAAATCCTCGCCTCGTCTTCGCGCCCTCCGGTTGTCCCGCTCCTTATCCTTATTATTGTTGCTTGGTTCATTTGCTTGTTGCACTACTCTAGAATCATACTAGGATCATCTCTAGCATCAAAGCTGTCACCTTTACTTCCGTTGCACTAAAAATTGAAAAAGGCTAAAAATTGCGTAGCACCCATTCACCCCCCCTCTTGTCCGCTACGGTCTGTTCAATTGGTATCAGAGCAAGGTTTCTTGCTCGGGCTTTACCGCCTAAGAAATGGCCGAACAAGACAAGGTTGTGAATGGGTCCCTTCCCGGTGAGCAATCACCTCCACCATCAATTGTCGATTGCACTCCGGCTACTTTGGATGACCTCAAGAAGTTGGAATCATCCATTGTATCTCAAATGAAGGCTATGGTGATGGAGTTGATTTCTCCCAAACCAACCCCTATCATAGATCCTAAGGCAAGTGTCGATGTTCCTCCACAACAAGTCAACACCCCTTCCTCTTGTTGATTTTGTCGCGAAATCGACAAAACCACCTCGAGAAGGGGAACTTGAGGACGTTGGCACTTCATCAAATGGGAAGGATGGACCACCGGTTGCGGGACAATTAGGGGGTTATCATGCGGTGACTCCACCAAGTGATTACACCATAAATGTCCCAATACCCATGCCTCATATTTTGTCTCATCGCTCACCGCCTCTACTTGAATCAAATAGCTTTGAGAATTGGCAATTTTTGATGAAATCTCATGTGCGCAGCGCATCTACCGAGCTTTGGCGCATCGTTGAGGAGGGTTATTCACCAAGAGACCCAAAGAACTTGACAAGAAGAGAGGTGGTGGATGATCAACTCAACACCACCGCCATCACCATGATTCACATGGCCGTCACGTCCAAGGATCGCGCTCATATTCGCTCTCTCAAGACCGCCTAGGAAGCATGGGATAAACTCGACAAGCTCTTCCTCGGAAATGAGAGCATTCAAAGCTCTCGTTTCGATGAAGTAAACAACATGGCCAACAACTTTGTCATGATTGAAGGAGAATCTCCCGAAGAGATGTACCGGCGCCTCATTGCACTCGTCGTACAAATGCAAGATCTTGGAGCAACTTTTGTGGATGACCATTGGATCAAAAGGAAATTCTACAACGCTCTCCTCCCTTATGAGGAAGTGAAGTTGACGGCCATCCGCCAAAATGCCTCCTTCCGTGCTATGACATCCGATGAAGTCCTTAGTGAAGTCATCGCTTTGGACATCTCCAAGAAGAATGCGGAAGATCTTGTTGCTCGTGCTCACAACACCCGCAAGCCCAACCTCGCGTTGAAGATGAAGGAGCATGAAGCTAGTGGGAGCGATGAGGATCCCATTGAGTGGGGTCCGGAAGATCTGAAGGCCAATTATCATGAACACATGGCGCTTGCCGCCAGGAACTTTTGGAGTGGGAACAAGACACGAGGCTCAAGGTTAAGAAGATACTCACCTCATGACTCTTCAAGATACTCCTCCATGAGTCCAAGGGAAGAACAAAGGGGAGAGCTTGCTACAATTATGGTGACACAAGTCATTTTGTTGCCGATTGTATCTTTGAGAGAAGGGAAGACAATGGTGGAAGGCTTGTCCGAAAGGACAAGTTCAAATCTCTCTCAAAAGGTTTCTCCAAGTTCTCCTCCAACTCCGGTGACACCAAGGTCCCCTTCACCAAGAAGCCTAGAGCCTTCATTATCCGTGAGGAATAATCCTCCGATAAAGATGAAGAGCACAAAGACAAGGGGACGAACAAGGAAGAAAGGGAAGTGGCCGCCATCGCCATCTCCACTCCCCCCATCTCCCTTTTCGACTCTCCAAACGAGAACCTCATCGTCAACAACTTTCATTGTCTTGTGGCAAAGGTATCATTGGAGGTAGTATCCCTTTCCGAGTCTACATCTTCCTCTAATACTATATCTATTGCGAGTTTGGATGCTCCTACCACTAACATGCTAGGAGAAATCAAGACTCATGATGAGGAATTCTTGACTCAACTTGATGCGGCTCAAGATCGTATTGAGGAAAGAGGGAGGCTTCAGAAGGAGATGGAATTGGAAATTATCTCTCTCACTCAAGCTCATGAGGAAGAGTTATGCATGTGCATTTCTCTTGAAGCTAGTGCTATTGTTCTTGAAGACTCCAACAATTCCTTCATCTCCCAACTCATTAAGGATCAAGATCATGCTCTTGGTTGGTTGAGAAGACATAATGCAAGACTCTTGGATATCATTTCTCGCCAAGAGGAAGCCTTGGATGAGTACTTTCGCTTGAGCAAGGATAAGGTGTCATGTTGTGATCATGAAGAAGAGATTGCCGCTCTAAAGAGACACAAGGCCAAGCTCAAGGAATTGAATGATATGCAAAATGAGTCCTTTATGGAGTGGATCCGCTCGAGCAAAGAGAAAGTTACTTGTTGTGACCACGAGGAAGAAATTGCCGCTTTGAAGAGAAGAAAAGTCAATCTTATGGTGATCAAGTCCATGCAAGAGGAAGCCTTGAGGGAATACCATCTAGCTAGCAAGGACTATATTTGTCGCAACCATGAAGATGACATTGCCACCTTGGAAAGACAAAAGCGCTCACTCTTGAGAATGAATTCTCTTCAAGAAGAAGCATTGTTGGAACATTTCCGGGTGAACAAGGAGAAAGAGGATCAAGAATTCGACATCACTCATCCCCATCCGGATCATGTTCATGAAGTCAACAGTTTGAAGTCCAAAATTGAAAGTCTCCAAATCCAAGCGCAAGACTTGGAAGGAGTCATTGAAGCTAGAGTTGAAGCCAATGAGGACTCTTGCAATGAAGGAGGAGTGGCTATAAAGCCAAAGAAGAAGAGAAGAAGGAGGATCAAGATAAAGAGGAACATCACGATAGTACCCATTGAAAAATGGGTTCCTATCTCCAAAGCTTGATCCATGAAGTTCTTTGCTTCCGGTGGTGCTTCATTGGTGGTAGATGTTGAAGCCACAAGTATCTTGACCGGAAGCAAAGAAGTTGTTGTCACCCTCTATGGAGACCCTGCATACCACTGCATGTTGTAGTATGCCAGTCGTTGATATAACATTCACGAAGTACCAATCCGCAAATATTACATCCCTCAGAGTAGTACAACAGAACATAGCTGGTCCATAATTCATTAATTTATTATTACAAACCATATATACATCATCACGGAGTTCCTCCTGGGTCTGGAGAGGAATACTCCTGGGTTCCAGGTGAACCCAACTTAGCCTACAATATAAAAGTCTCAGCAGGTTATACATTTATTCTCAACGAGCAGTTAAGTACTAGGGTGTTCGTACTGCTCGGTTCTCACTACTACTACTCTATTCTAGGTTTGTTCCCCCTCGGTGTTGTCTCCGCCTCCGTAGACTATGAGGTAGTCTACTCCTTCTACACCTCCGGAGAGGTCTGGTTCTTCATAGCAGATCCCATCTGCTCCTTCTGGGTCGTTGTTGTCCTCCTCAAGACGATTCAGGCAATCTAAGCAGGGGATTTAAGAGTGGTATGAGTACGAGCATACTCAACAAGTTCATATTAGGAAAGAGGTGTTTAGTGCACTATCTACGATACCAGACCAGAAAGTCTGATACCATGCAGGTTTTGATAACCATTTCTTCAAAAGGTTGCTTTTATTAATAAGAGCTATGTCCGTCAGCCTTCACCGATTGACTAGAACTTCATGGAGTTCCTTTCCGGCAGCGTTCGCAGTTCCAAACCCGGAACAGGGAGTGACTGGTCACAGTTCATTACACTCTGCAGAGGTGTGTTGCTTTACCCATAAGAGATCTTAACCTTGGTGCCAACCGGGCAGCTTTCCCATCCACACATCCAATGGTGTGAAGCCCGGTATAAGGTCCTAGCCAATCATATTCCTCCGCTACCTCGCACACCCACCCTTTGTTGCAATCCCCGACCCTGGGTCCTCGCCGGTGTGCTTATACCAATTAAGGATGACCCCCGACCACGACGACAGTTCTGGGCCAACTACCATAAACTCCTTCGCCGGTAGATGCAACCCATCATAGACCGCATTACCGTGGGGACTTTAACGGATTCCCCACCTTACCGCTTGTCCTTAACTGGATCAAGTGTCTACGGTAAGCGCATCCGTTGATGTACGAGAGGTGGAAATACAATTGACTACTCCGTCCCACTCCAGATCTTATGGTTAACACAAGTTTTATGGCAAGTTTTATGGCACAAGAATCACTGGATGACATTTGTTGTTTAATCCTAGATGGATATAAACCCTTGCAATGGAACCTCCACCATATCAACACATACCATGGTTCCATTGCCCACCACTTAGTCATATTCATAGTTATGAAAATAGTCTTTTGATTTTCATGCAAGAGTGATAAACATAGTACTTTGCAAGTAATTTGGTAAAAATACTCAAATGACATGAGCAAGCGATGAACTTGCCTAGAAACTGCGATGTAATGCAGTTGGATGCTTTGGATTGACCCTGATCCTCTGTTTCTGAAAGAAGCATCATTGTCCGATAAGGGCAATGGTTAAAGAAGCAGTTATGCATGCTTTTGGATTTTAGGGTTTGGTTTCCCCTCCCGATGCTTCATTATTTCATGTCAGAAGTAATTACTAAGAACAATTTAGGGATACTTTGTTTAAGGCAAAATACTACCTTGGAATATTGCCAAGGTGTTTTTAGAGTCCAAAATAATTTGATGGACTTATTTTATCATTAAAAATATGTGTGTTATTTTTGATGATGCTTTAATATTTATTTCTTGCTTTAGATTATGGTCTAATTTTTATTTATCTCAAAAATTCTATTTCATATTTTATTATGATAGGGAATTTTATGCTGAGTGGTTTTCATATTTTTCATTATTTTTCTAGAGTTTTCATCTATTTTCTAATTTTTTCTGAAAGTTTCTGGTTTATTTGAATTGTGAAAAGACCAATTTGCCCCTGGGCCCACCTGTCAGGAGAGCCCAACTGGGTTGGGTTAGACCGGCACGGTCCAACCGACCGGTGCGGTCGCTCCCCACTTCACCACTTCCCCGCGTCGCCTCGAACCCTAATTTCCCCCGAGCTCTGGCGACTCGCGTCGCCGTCGTCGTTGCCGATTTGATCCGACCGTCTCCGGCCAGCCCCGGCGATGAGATGGGTGCCAATCGAACCGCCGTTCGACGGTGCACCGTCTGGTCCGCGTCGATCTGGCTTTCGCCGCCGTCCCTGCTCGTCCCCATCCTCGCCGTGCCTCGGCCGCACGGATCCGCGAAGATCCGCCGCTCACCGGCGTCCCCGGCGACGTGGCGCTGCTGTGTGCACGCCGTGGTGGCGCTGGAGCGTTCTTGCCCGGCGACGCTTGGCCTGGCCGCGGCCTGGCGCTGCCATGGTCGGCCGTGCCGCCATGGGCACGCTGTGGTGCTTCTGCTCCAGGTATGTTCGTCTCCCTCTCTCTCTGTCTTGCTCTTCTTCTTCGTCTCGCCCTAGCTACGGCTGTTCCTCCTCTTGGAGATGTGGTCATGTCGTGATGCTGCTGTTGTGCTCTGTTGGCTATGGCTACTGCTGTGTTTTGCTGGCTATGGCTGCTGCTGCTGCGCTAGGCTGTGTATATGCTGCTGTACTGCCCTCCCTCTGAGCTCAACTTCTGTGCTACTGTGGCTCATGAGCACTTGCTCATGAGAATTCTATGATGCTCCTGCCATGCTAGGTTGGTTCTGAGGTTGCTACTGGTGCTCTACTATGTCTGTGTATCAATTAATTGCCCCTGTCTTGATTACTGTGAGTAATCCTTGCTTGTGCAAGAGCCAGTGCCATGTATGTACTTCTTTTTGTGCTCTAGCTCATGGTAAAGCTCTGCTAGGCTTGACTGTTGTCTAAATGCATCCATTCCTTGATGATGTGCTTCTGGATACAATTATAAAATTGTTTAGATGATTATCTGTGATACAATTATTGCTTAACTGAGGCTATTTCATTTATATGGTTCATGGATTGATGTCAGGCTTGTCTTTGACAAGCACTTGCATGCTTTGGCAAGCTCTGATGATCCTGAGATCATTACCTGCTTGTTGGTTGCTTGCTATCCTACTGTATGTGCCTCTCTGATGCTTATTCTTGGCCTTGTGTGACACCATACCTTGTGCTTGTGCATGCTATTGCTTAATCAAGCATCTGTTGAGGCTTGCAGTGATCCATTGGATCATATGCAAGGCTCCAGTGCTTGGTTATCTTGTGTATGTCATTTATCTGTGTAGCTTGTCATGATTTAATAGATAAATGATATGAACTGCTTGCAGTGATGAATCTTATGATTAATTTACTTGAGCTAGAGGGATGCCAACAATTGTTGGGGACCCTAGCTCACTCTGAACCCATCTGGGTGATGATGAAGTGGCTTGGCTGGGTTTTCTTGTGGTTGAGGTGACCCTGGCAGCATCTTGTTGCTGTCATAGGGTGGCTCCCCCTCTCTGTGGCTTGTATGGCTTGGTGAATGTCTTCTGGTTAATCCCCTTTTGGATTTCCAGTGGTCTTTGATGTTGAAAAACATAAATAGACACCATATGGTCTATCTGTCTGATGGTATACTTGCTATAGGTGCTAGATGACTTGGGCTGGCTAAATAGGTTCATATCCTTGCTGGAGTTCTTTGGTTAAACCACTAGTTTGGTATAACCAGTGTTCCCTTGGGTTGATTTCCTTCTGGCTTTCCCTATGTTTGCTTGCACCATATGGCTAGATAGCCAGATGATGACACAAACAGGGTTTCTACCCTTCTGTGCTCCTGTGATGCATAGCATGCTTATTTATGAGCAAGACATGATCTTGCTCAGGCTGTTGGGTGTATACCTCACTCCAGCTCCTAGAAATATTGTTGGTGTAGAGGATTTGCTTCTGGATGTGTGAAGCTTCCCCTGCTCCTCCTGCTTGTGATGATTGATTGGCTTCTGTGGGTTTTGGAGAGGTTGAACAACTCTGGTTGTTCTTCCTATTCTTGATGTTCTTGTTGTTCTTGTGGTGCTTACCCTTTGGAGACCTGGCGATGTAATGGCTAGGGTTTTCTTCTGGAAAGCTTTATACTGGCCCTCTCCATACCGCTCTGGTCGACAGCCATGCTATGCTAGTGCACCTCCCCTGGCTGTGTGTGTGGAATGCATGCAGCACCCTTGGTGTGTTGTTTAGCATGCACACATGCATTGTGAGCTTCCTGTGTGTGTGTGTGTGCTTGGGACTTGGGCTGATGAGAGGATCAGCTCGGCAGAGCTGTGGAATTATCCTCAAATTTCATTTCTTCTCTAATCTGCCAAGTGGCTTTGCCACCTGGCATAACTTGTTTTTCTTAGTGTTTTGATGTTGTGTAGGGATCAAATGGATGCTCTCTGAATTCTTCATAAAGAGATGATCAAGACTTCATGAAGAATTTAATTAGTAGTTTAGGCATTTGCACAACTTGTAATTTTCCCTTTTTCTTATTTCATTTATTCATTTCAGAAATGTGTTGTAATATTTATAATTCAATCTAGATATTGTAATTGACAATGTATCTTGTGTGTGAATCAATAAAGCTCAAGTTTTCCTTAATGAGCTTTAAATATATTTGATGTATTATTTATACACTTGTATTTCTATTTATTTAATAAATGATCTTAATTTGAATTATAACATGATCAAGTGATGTTTGAATTTTGAAATTCAAACATACTTAGTTGAATTCAATCATGCAACTTAAATTTGAGATGCACTATTCCCCTCTCTTCTCGAAAACCGTAATTGGGTGAAGTTAGGTCCAAGTCTATCGCACTCTCGAAACCCTAACCCTGTAAGGTGTCGAGAGAGAAACTTGTCCCCCTACAATGCAGTTTTTCTTTAAAAGCGCGAAATTTCCCCAGATTTTACGATGCAATACTCATCCCTTTCTAAATTCTACCCCTCGATCGTCTCTAAACCTGGGATATTACAGCCTTTCCCCCTTAAAGAAAACTTCGTCCCGAAGTTGCGGTTGTAATACCTGAACAGCTCTGGGTATAACTCCCTTAGATCTTCTTCCTTCTCCCAAGTGGCCTCTCTCTCAGGATGATGCTTCCATTGAATCTTACAGTACTTGATTGCTCTATTCCTGAGTTGTTTCCAATTTTCCTCGAGAATCTTCGCTGGCTTCTCGATATAAGTCAAATCTAGTTGTAGTTCTAGCTCGTCATGAGATATTGGCTCATCTGGGGTCTTCAAACACTTTCTGAGTTGGGACACATGGAATACATTGTGCACTTGTGCTAACCTTCCCGGTAGATCCAATTCAAAGGCTAACCCTCGATTCTGGCGCGGTATCTTGAAAGGTCCAATGTATCTTGGGCTAAGCTTCCCTTTCACTCCAAATCTCTGGAGACCTTTCATCGGACTTACTTTAAGATATACCATGTCTCCCACTTTTGGCTCCCACGTCCTTCTCTTTTGGTCTGCGTAGCTCTTCTGTTGGCTTTGGGATATCTTCAGTCTGTCCCTTACTACATCTATGATCTGTTGTTTCTCTTTCACATAATCGGGGTCAAACTCCTTGCTTGAACCTGCTTCATACCAACAGATAGGTGACCTACACTTTCTTCCGTACAGAGCTTCAAATGGTGCCATCTTGATACTGCTTTGATAACTATTGTTGTATGAAAACTCCGCTAAAGGTAAGTGTTGTTTCCATGATCCTCCGAAATCTAGGGCACAAGCCCTAAGCATATCTTCTAGTATCTGATTTGTCCTTTCTGTTTTTCCTCCCGTTTGAGGATGATAGGCGGTACTATAGTCTAACTTGGATCCTAAAGCTTCATGTAGTTGTTTCCAAAATGCTGATGTGAACACGGATCCTCGGTCTGACACTATCTTTTTGGGTACTCCGTGCTTACTCACGATCTCTTTGATATAAAGATCGATGAGTTTCTCCCCTTTATCCTGCTTGTTTACTGCTAAGAAATGTGCACTCTTTGTCAACCGGTCCACGATTACCCATATCATGTCCTTCTTTTTATTGGTCATGGGTAGTCCGGTGATAAAATCCATTCCTATCTCTTCCCACTTCCATTCTGGGATTGGTAAAGGTTTCAACTGTCCTGCGGGACTTTGATGTTTTGCCTTCACCCTTTGACAAGTATGGCATTCCGCCACATATTGTGCAATTTCTCTCTTCATGTTATTCCACCAAAATAACTCTTTTAGATCCATGTACATCTTGGTACTTCCGGGATGTATTGAGTACGGTGTTTGATGTGCCTCTCTGAGTATAACTTCCTTGATCTCATCGTTGTCCGGAACACAAATCCTTTTCTGAAACCATAGAGATCCCGACTCTGCTCTGTGAAATTCTGAGGGTCTTCCTTCATCAATCCTTCTCATCTCCTCCATGATGAATGGATCATCCAACTGACCCATGATAATCTCATTCCTGAGATTCACATTCAGCTCATTTGCTACTTGTAGTGCTGAGAGTCCTGCATGTGCTTCTTTCTCCCAGAGTTGTATCTGCGCTTGGCTAATCTCCTTCTTCAATTCCGGTGGTAGTTCTTGTTCAACTCCCCCGGTACTCTTGCGACTTAAGGCATCGGCTACAACACTAGCCTTTCCTGGTGTGTAATTGATGGTCAAGTCATAATCTTTTATCAATTCAAGCCATCTTTTCTGCCTCATATTCAATTCCTTCTGAGTGAAGAAGTATTTGAGACTTTTGTGATCAGTGTATAACTCACACTTAGCTCCATATAGAAAATGTCTCCATCCCTTCAATGCAAATACGACTGCTGCTAGCTCGAGATCATGTGTTGGATAGTTGACTTCATGTGGTCTGAGCTATCTTGATCCATATGATATAACTTTCCGATCTTGCATAAGTACACATCCTAGTCCATGCTTAGATGCAGCGCAATATACGGTGTAATCCTTACCAACTTCTGGTACTGCTAACACCGGTGTTGTTGTTAACTTTTCTTTCAGAGTCTGAAACCTCTGCTCACATTCATCTGACCAAACAAACGGTGTGTTCTTTCTCAACAACTTGGTCATTGGTCCTGCGATCTTAGAGAATCCTTCAATGAACCTTCTGTAATATCCTGCCATTCCTACGAATCCTCGGATCTCCTTGACATTCTTTGGTGCTTCCCACTCCAAAACTGCTGCTACTTTACTTGGATTGACCGCTATTCCATCCTTACTGATGACATATCTAAGAAATTCTACTTGATCTAGCCAAAACTCACACTTGCTGAATTTGGCATAGAGCTGATGTTCTCTCAGGGTTTGCAACGCTATCCTGAGATGTTCTGCATGTTCAGCCTTATCCTTCGAGTAAATCAGGATATCATCGAGAAATATGATGACAAACTTATCGAGATAAGGCATGAATATCTTGTTCATGAGATTGATGAATATTGCTGGGGCATTGGTTAACCCGAAAGGTACGACTAGGTACTCATGGTGTCCGTACCTTGAAACAAAAGCAGTTTTCGGAACATCCTCCTTCTTGATCTTTATTTGATGGTATCCTGACCTCAAGTCGATCTTGGAGAAGACTCCTGCTCCTCTGACTTGATCGAACAGGTCTTGGATTATGGGAAGTGGATACTTGTTCTTGATAGTAACGTTATTCAAATTCCGGTAGTCTCCGCACATCCTTCGGCCTCCATCTCTTTTGTCCACAAATATGACTGGTGATCCCCAAGGTGATATACTTTCCTGAATGAATCCTTTCTGTTCCAAATCGTCAAGTTGCTCTTTGAGTTCCTTCAACTCCTTAGGTCCCATCTTGTATGGTGCCTTGGCAATTGGGGCTGTTCCTGGAATGAGGTCAATAGTGAACTCTATCTCTTGGTCAGGTGGCATTCCAGGTAACTCTTTTGGAAACACATCTTGGAATTCATTGACAATTGGAATGTCCTCGAGTTTCACCTCCTTCATGCTGTTCAACTTCAACTCAACCTCAATCTGAGTTTGTTTGTCTCCTTGATAAATGATTCTTCCTCCATCTAGGCTTTTCAGAGACACTGTCTTATTGGCACAATCTATCAGTGCTCCATTCTCCTCTAACCAGTTCATACCGAGAATGACATCTATGTCTTTCATGGATAGAACAAACAGGTTTGCATCAAACGCACATCTACGGATCATAATGACCTGTGCTTCCTTAACGTGGGTAACTAAGATCGTTCCCCCCGCAGATAGTATGGTAATGGGTGTTTCTAATTTAGTGCAATTAATCCAATGTTTGATGATGAATTGCTGAGAATGAAGGAAGTAGTTGCTCCATTATCAAAAAGCACTTTGCCAGGATGAGTGAGTATCTGAAGCGTACCTATCACCGCTTTGTCCGAATTTATCACCTCCTCCAGGCTGGTGCAGTTTAGCTTTCCGAAGGGCTTCTTGCCTTTCCAGTTTCCTCCATAATTCCCACTTATGTTCCCACCTCCTCCTAACTCTCCTCCTCCATTCTTTCTCTTGGGGCAATCTTTCAACATGTGCCCCTCCTGGCGGCACCCAAAACATATTACCCTTGGCCTCTTACAGTCCTTCGAGACATGTCCCCTTGCTCCACAGCTACGACAAACTATTTGTGCCATGTACTAGTCATATGGGACCTTCTTGTTGTAGTTGTTATTGTTGTTGTATCTTGGCTTGAAACTCAAGCCAGTGTTGGGCTTGTTGCTGATGTACTTCTTTGGCTCAAATCTGGCCTTCTTCCGCTCTTCTTGCAGTTGCTTGAAATCATCATCAAGAGTAATGGCTGCATCCACCAACTCTTGAAACTCCGTGGCTCTCAACATCCTAAGCTGAACTTTGAACTGAGGATTCAATCCTCGCATGAACCTTTTCTTCTTCTTGTCCTCGGTGTTGACCTCCTCAACAGCGTAACGGGACAATCCTAAAAATTCCCTGACATAAGTCAGGATAGCTTTATCCTTTTGCTCGAGACTCTCAAACTCTCGACGCTTCAACTCCACGATACTCTCAGGGACATTGGATTCCCTGAACTTCCTTTTGAATTCCTCCCACGTGAACACCCTTCCTGCCGGGTATACGGCTACAATGTTATCCCACCAAGATGCGGCGGGTCCACACAACAGATGTGTTGCGTATCTGACCTTCTCCAGGTCATTGCATCCAACCGTATTGAGCTTTTGCTCAGTATCCATCAGCCAATCCTCCGCGTCCATAGGTTCAGGCGCGTAGGCGAATGAGATTGGCTTAGTATTCTGGAAGTCTGACAGAGTGACTCCCTGGTTCTCTGGTCTTTCCACCTTGTTTTGTTGCAGCAGCTCTTGAAAGAACTTATTCTGCTGCTCCAAAGTGATCCTTTGCCTCTCCTCCATCATCTGCATGTATTGGAGGAAGTTCTGCTGCGTCATCGGTGGTGGTGGTGGTGGAAACTGATTCCTTGCAGCTTCATCTGCCTCTTCCTTCTGCTTGGCCTCACGCTCGAGGCGCTGTGCATCACTCTCCTCGCCCGTCGCTCCCGACATTTCCCCCTAGTTCTGCAACACAAAGTGGTACTCATAATTACTCCATGCGCAAGCTTTCTGAGCTCAACCTTGTGCATAGAACTAGTCACACAATGGAAATCAAGAAGCAAATGCAAATCATACCAAACATATACCATGTATATACATACTTAAGCGGTTTATTACAATACTCATTAGTAGTGTGAGTATGCAAACTCACTTATTGAAGTATAATTACAATTTATACAAATATTACATACTACAATACATGTGGTACTACTGTATTGTAGTCTCGCCTCCAGTGGTAGTCTCTAGTCGTGGCTCACTCCCGGTACATCCCAGGCTTCCATCCAGTCGAACGAGTAGTCCTTCTGACAGAATCTGGGATATTTGGTCTCCCCGTCGGCTGATAGTCGGAATCAGAAGATGATCCAAGAGAAAAATCTGTCATCATGAAATGATTATTTAATGAAGCATAATCATCCCACGCAGGATACTCTCTTTTAACTCCATCATAGGCATTCCCTCCATCATTGTCAGACTCAATCACGATAGGATACTCCTCATAGTCTCCCCTACTATAAGGAGGGTTCGGGTACTGGTTTCTGGCGTACTGGTTTACCTCAGGAGTAACTCTCACTGACTCACTCCCAGTTCCCATATCTGATCCCCAACGCCATCCTCTGGAGTTCTCAATTGGTGTCTCTGAGCGTTGGTGATTTCCGGATTCTTCTCCACCCTCATATCCTCCTTGTGAGCTACTAGGAAAATACCTAGGTGTGATAGGTGTATTTTGGGATTCTGGGGCATCTATGTCAATATAGTCACCAGTTGAGAAAACTGGTGTAGGAACTTTGCTCACCATCGGCTCCTTACCCTTCGCCTCCTCTTTGGGCTCAGCGAACTCATCCAGCATTGTGTCAATCGCCCCCGACAGATGTCGGTTCAGCTGAAAGAACAATGACAAGAGGTTCCTGCAGTTATCCATGTACTTTGCTGCTTCCGCAGGCTTTCTCTTCGCCAACTTGAAATGATTCAAAGTTGGATCATCATCCTCCTCCATATGAGGAATGTGGGCAAACTCAGAACCTATAAGGTCCTTAGTCTTGTGCTCACGTATGTCGGTAATGGCTTTCATTATGGCTATGTGGTAGGCTGTTCGGATGGTTCTAGCCTCTCCTGCAGGCATCACTACACTCATTCCTAGGGATTCTGGAAGTCGTAATCCTACCCTACACTTCGCCAATACTGTACCATCGTAGTACATGTATTTCATTACTTGGATTTGGGGATTGAACCCAAATTCGAGTAACATTGCACGAAGAATATCAGCGAGTCCTCCGTCGTAATCATTCAGAGTTGATTCCTTCACTTTCACGTTACGTCCAGAACGTGAACTTGCCATAGTTGGCTGTAGATACGAAAGAGTATAATATTAGTAATAATGCATCATAATAGAGATAATAAAGAATTATCGCACTAAAAGATATGATTGATTTATTCCCAAGTGAATAATACCATATTTTTAGATAATTCTTTACTAATCCTATTTGACTCCTAACGTTTTCGTCCCATTTACTAGGTTCCAACCTAAGGTCAAAGCTTTTGCTCTGATACCAACTGTGGAGACCCTGCATACCACTGCATGTTGTAGTATGCCAGTCGTTGATATAAGATTCACGAAGTACCAATCCGCAAATATTACATCCCTCAGAGTAGTACAACAGAACATAGCTAGTCCATAACTCATTCATTTATTATTACAAACCATATATATACATCATCACGGAGTTCCTCCTGGGTCCAGAGAGGAATACTCACGGGTTCCGAGTGAACCCAACTTAGCCTACAATATAAAAGTCTCAGCAGGTTATACATTTATTCTCAACGAGCAGTTAAGTACTAGGGTGTTCGTACTGCTCGGTTCTCACTACTACTACTACTCTATTCTAGGTTTGTTCCCCCTCAGTGTTGTCTCCGCCTCCGTAGACTATGAGTTAGTCTACTCCTTCTACACCTTCGGAGAGGTCTGGTTCTTCATAGCAGATCCCATCTGCTCCTTCTGGGTCGTTGTTGTCCTCCTCAAGACGATTCAGGCAATCTAAGCAGGGGATTTAAGAGTGGTATGAGTACGAGCGTACTCAACAAGTTCATATTAGGAAAGAGGTGTTTAGTGCACTATCTACGATACCAAACCAGAAAGTCTGATACCATGCAGGTTTTGATAACCATTTCTTCAAAAGGTTGCTTTTATTAATAAGAGCTATGTCCGTCAGCCTTCACCGGTTGACTAGAACTTCATGGAGTTCCTTTCCGGCAGCGTTCGCAGTTCCAAACCCGGAACAGGGAGTGACTGGTCACAAATCATTACACTCTGCAGAGGTGTGTTGCTTTACCCATAAGAGATCTTAACCTTGGTGCCAACCGGGTAGCTTTTCCATCCACACATCCAATGGTGTGAGGCCCGGTATAAGGTCCTAGCCAATCATATTCCTGCGCTACCTCGCACACCCACCCTTTGTTGCAATACCCGACCCTAGGTCCTCGCCGGTGTGCTTATACCAATTAAGGATGACCCCCGACCACGACGACAGTTCTGGGCCAACTACCATAAACTCCTTCGCCGGTAGATGCAACCCATCATAGACCGCATTACCGTGGGGACTTTAACGGGTTCCCCACCTTACCGCTTGTCCTTAACTGGATCAAGTGTCTACAGTAAGCGCATCCGTTGATGTACGAGAGGTGGAAATACAATTGACTACTCCGTCCCACTCCAGATCTTATGGTTAACACGAGTTTTACGGCACAAGAATCACTGGACGACATTTGTTGTTTAATCCTAGATGGATATAAACCCTTGCAATGGAACCTCCACCATATCAACACATACCATGGTTCCATTGCCCACCACTTAGTCATATTCATAGTTATGAAAATAGTCTTTTGATTTTCATGCAAGAGTGATAAACATAGTACTTTGCAAGTAATTTGGTAAAAATACTCAAATGACATGAGCAAGCGATGAACTTGCCTGGCAACTGCAATGTAATGCAGTTGGATGCTTTGGATTGACCCTGATCCTCTGTTTCTGAAAGAAGCATCATTGTCCGATAAGGGCAATGGTTAAAGAAGCAGTTATGCATGCTTTTGGATTTTAGGGTTTGGTTTCCCCTCCCGATGCTTTATTATTTCATGTCAGAAGTAATTACTAAGAACAATTTAGGGATACTTTGTTTAAGGCAAAATACTACCTTGGAATATTGCCAAGGTGTTTTTACAGTCCAAAATAATTTGATGGACTTATTTTATCATTAAAAATATGTGTGTTATTTTTAATGATGCTTTAATATTTATTTCTTGCTTTAGATTATGGTCTAATTTTTATTTATCTCAAAAATTCTATTTCATATTTTATTATGATAGGTAATTTTATGCTGAGTGGTTTTCATATTTTTAATTATTTTTCTAGAGTTTTCATCTATGTTATAATTTTTTCTGAAAGTTTCTGGTTTATTTGAATTGTGAAAAGACCAATTTGCCCCTGGGCCCACCTGTCAGGAGAGCCCAACTAGGTTGGGTTAGACCGGCACGGTCCAACCGACCGGTGCGGTCGCTCCCCACTTCACCACTTCCCCGCGTCGCCTCGAACCCTAATTTCCCCCGAGCTCTGGCGACTCGTGTCGCCGTCGTCGTCGCCGATTTGATCCGACCGTCTCCGGCCAGCCCTGGTGATGAGATGGGTGCCAATCGAACCGCCGTTCGATGGTGCACCGTCTGGTCCGTGTCGATCTGGCTTTCGCCGCCGTCCCTACTCGTCCCCTTCCTCGCCGTGCCTCGGCCGCACGGATCCGTGAAGATCCGCCGCTCACCGGCGTCCCCGGCACC
Source organism: Lolium rigidum (assembly GCF_022539505.1). Taxonomy (NCBI): domain Eukaryota; kingdom Viridiplantae; phylum Streptophyta; class Magnoliopsida; order Poales; family Poaceae; genus Lolium; species Lolium rigidum. The sequence continues at coordinate 295,187,577 of NC_061514.1, read as the reverse complement.
GTGGCGCTGCTGTGTGCACGCCGTGGTGGCGCTGGAGCATTCGTGCCCAGCGACGCTTGGCCTGGCCGCGGCCTGGCGCTGCCATGGTCGGCCGTGCCGCCGTGCCACCATGGGCACGCTGTGGTGCTTCTGCTCCAGGTATGTTCGTCTCCCTCTCTCTCTCTCTCTCTCTGTCTTGCTCTTCTTCTTCGTCTCGACCTAGCTACGGTTGTTCCTCCTCTTGGAGATGTGGCCGTGCCGTGCTGCTGCTGCTGTGGTCTGTTGGCTATGGCTGCTGCTGCGTTTTGCTGGCTATGGCTGCTGCTGCTGTGCTAGGCTGTGTATATGTTGTTGTACTGCCCTCCCTCTGAGCTCAACTTCTGTGCTACTGTGGCTCATGAGCACTTGCTCATGAGCATTCTATGATGCTCCTGCCATGCTAGGTTGGTTCTGAGGTTGCTACTGGTGCTCTACTATGGCTGTGTATCAATTAATTGCCCCTGGCTTGATTGTTGTGAGTAATCCTTGCTTGTGCAAGAGCCAGTGCCATGTATGTACTTCTTTTTGTGCTCTAGCTCATGGTAAAGCTCTGCTAGGCTTGACTGTTGTCTAAATGCATCCATTCCTTGATGATGTGCTTCTGGATACAATTATAAAATTGTTTAGATGATTATCTGTGATACAATTATTGCTTAACTGAGGCTATTTCATTTATATGGTTCATAGATTGATGCCAGGCTTGTCTCTGACAAGCACTTGCATGCTTTGGCAAGCTCTGATGATCCTATGATCATTAGCTGCTTGTTGGTTGCTTGCTATCCTACTGTCTGTGCCTCTCTGATGCTTATTCTTGGCCTTGTGTGACACCATACCTTGTGCTTGTGCATGCTATTGCTTAATCAAGCATCTGTTGAGGCTTGCGATGATCCATTGGATCATATGCAAGGCTCCAGTGCTTGGTTATCTTGTGTATGTCATTTATCTGTGTAGCTTGTCATGATTTAATAGATAAATGAGATGAACTGCTTGCAGTGATGAATCTTATGATTAATTTACTTGAGCTAGAGGGATGCCAACAATTGTTGGGGACCCTAGCTCACTCGAACCCATCCGGGTGATGATGAAGTGGCTTGGCTGGGTTTTCTTGTGGTTGAGGTGACCCTGGCAGCATCTTGTTGCTGTCATAGGGTGGCTCCCCCTCTCTGTGGCTTGTATGGCTTGGTGAATGTCTTCTGGTTAATCCCCTTTTGTATTTCCAATGGTCTTTGATGTTGACAAACATAAATAGACACCATATGGTCTATCTGTCTGATGGTATACTTGCTATAGGTGCTAGATGACTTGGGCTGGCTAAATAGGTTCATATCCATGCTGGATTTCTTTCGTTAAACCACTAGTTTGGTATAACCAGTGTTCCCTTGGGGGTATTTCCTTCTTGCTTTCCCTATGTTTGCTTGCACCATATGGCTAAATAGCCAGATGATGACACAAACAGGGTTTCTACCCTTCTGTGCTCCTGTGATGCATAGCATGCTTATTTATGAGCAAGACATGATCTTGCTCAGGCAGTTGGGTGTATACCTCACTCCAGCTCCTAGAAATATTGTTGGTGTAGAGGATTTGCTTCTGGATGTGTGAAGCTTCCCCTGCTCCTCCTGCTTGTGATGATTGATTGGCTTCTGTGGGTTTTGGAGAGGTTGAACAACTCTGGTTGTTCTTCCTATTCTTGATGTTCTTGTTGTTCCCTTTGGTGCTTACCCTTTGGAGACCTGGCGATGTAATGGCTAGGGTTTTCTTCTGGAAAGCTTTATACTGGCCCTCTCCATACCGCTCTGGTCGACAGCCATGCTATGCTAGTGCACCTCCCCTGGCTGTGTGTGTGGAATGCATGCAGCACCCTTGGTGTGCTGTTTAGCATGCACACATGCATTGTGAGCTTCCTGTGTGTGTGTGTGCTTGGGACTTGGGCTGATGAGCGGATCAGCTCGGCAGATCTGTGGAATTATCCTCAAATTTCATTTCTTCTCTAATCTGCCAAGTGGCTTTGCCACCTGGCATAACTTGTTTTTCTTAGTGTTTTAATGTTGTGCAGGGATCAAATGGATGCTCTCTGAATTCTTCATCGAGAGATGATCAAGACTTCATGAAGAATTTAATTAATAGTTTAGGCATTTGCACAACGTGTAATTTTCCCTTTTTCTTATTTCATTTATTCATTTCAGAAATGTGTTGTAATATTTATAATTCAATCTGGATATTGTAATTGACAATGTATCTTGTGTGTGAATCAATAAAGCTCAAGTTTTCCTTAATGAGCTTTAAATATATTTGATGTATTATTTATACACTTGTATTTCTATTTATTTAATAAATGATCTTAATTTGAATTATAACATGATCAAGTGATGTTTGAATTTTGAAATTCAAACATACTTAGTTGAATTCAATCATGCAACTTAAATTTGAGATGCACTGTTCCCCTCTCTTCTCGAAAACCGTAATTGGGTGAAGTTAGGTCCAAGTCTATCGCACTCTCGAAACCCTAACCCTGTAAGGTGTCGAGAGAGAAACTTGTCCCCCTTCGATGCAGTTTTTCTTTAAAAGCGCGAAATTTCCCCAGATTTTACGATGCAATGCACATCCCTTTCTAAATTCTACCCCTCGATCGTCTCTAAACCTGGGATATTACACCCTCGAGCTATCTCATTCTATCTCTTCTTATGGCGACAACACAAGCAAGCTTAAAGGTATTGGGCCTTGACAAGGCGGTGGCAACACCCGACCTTGTCAAGACCCTTGTTTACAATATTCTTTCCATTCATCGTTTCTCATGCTAATGTCTTTGTACCTTTTACAATGAATATGTTGTGGTCCTCTTGTGGAGCTAGACACTCCGAGAGGCCACGTTCTCGGACTAATAGAAAATATTTCCGTGTGTAGAGATCATGTTTGTAGGAATTGCGTTGACGGAAAATGCATGGAGATTCTTACAAGATCAAGTTCAACGCAAACTCTATGCCATGATCCTCGCAACAAGGAGCTACAATGGAATGGAGTTCAATTAAGTTTCACACCTTGAGTGTCTTCCTTGGCAAAGAAGGAACTCAACATCAATGCTCCTCGCCATACTTTCCCCAACTTCTTGGGGTCGCCAAAAGAGAAAGTAGAACCTTAGTTGGAGCCACTCAAACATGATGATAAAGTTCAAGTCCATTGGATGGGTTGTGGAAGTTTTGTGACGTGACTTTTGATGAATATGATAGTTCTTTGGAAAAACAAAGTGCTTCTTGTGAGAAAGGAGATGCAATTCCCCCGGTTACCGTAGGAAGGATGGGTGTTGGCACTCGCCTACCTCAAACGCTACCTTCTACGAGTGTCGGGGAAGGACCAAGTTCCACTTGAGGAGCCATCTACACCACAAGGCCAAGCTTCTTCCGATGAACAACCAAGTGAGAATCAACTTCTACCACAACCTCAAGTTCGGTATCAACAACAATGAGGGTCAAGGCGGGGACCCAAACATGATGAAGATCAAGGGACCTCACACAAATCTATCTCTATGGTCCATTATCGCCGGTGTGCAAAAGTTTCAAGGCTCCTTCATAGCTCAAACAAAGTACATCAAGGCATACTCAAGAGCAAGATATGAAGGGGTCCAACGGTATAGAAACCCAAGCACCGAAAGTTTCAATGAGACCGACAAGGCAATGGACTCATACTCTACCGGCCAACTTCAAGGTTTGCTTCTCTACACTTGTGCTTCTCATCCGGACGTCGTGTCAAGAGTGGGTACACTAGTAGGAAAACCCTTATAGGCAGAGCTTAGTTCTGTGGCGCACCAAGGAAAATGCGCCACAGAATATTATTTTGTGGCGCACCAAGCATGCTGCGCCACAGAAATAGCTTACTTTTGTGGCGCACCGAGGAACCGTGCGCCACAAAAACATGGTGGGCCCCACCAGCTGACACCCCCAATCATTGGTTTTACTATTTCTATGGCGCATGTACAACGGTGCGCCACAAAAATAAGATTTTCTATGGCGCACTGCCACAGTGCGCCACAAAAATAGGCTATTCTGTGGCGCAGCTTGGCCCGTGCGCCACAGAAATAAGGTATTCTGTGGCGCATACGTACAGGTGCGCCACAGAATTAGCGAACTAGATATACAAAAGTGAGCCAACCTCCCACCTACCACACTACACAAGCCATTCTTCTTCCTCCATCTAGGTCGTCCCCCCTTCTCTCTCATACTATTTTGACTCTACTTTTCACTTGCTTTGGTATTTATTGCACTTAGTTTGGTTGATACTTAATTGGAGTTGAGGAGAAGGCTCTCCATACTCTCTCCTCCTCTCGAACTCATCGATCGCGGTCTCGTCTCGGTATCGAATCTAGAAGGTGAGTAGTTGGAGGAGACATACATATGCTTCGAGGAGACATGCATATGCTTGTAGATCTTGTGTGGCCGTCGTGTGTATGGATGGTTGTTGCAGGTGAAGCGCTTGTGTGTGTGTGCCGGTGTGGTGCATGGATGTTTGCCGAAATGTTGATTCATTTCCGTTTCGGCAAGTTTTGCACTACCCATATGTCCTACTTTGAGGAGAGGTCATGCCGAATTTTTCCGCTCCATGTAATACCTTGAGGAGAGGTACGGCCCATGCATGTGTGTGCATTTGGTGCGGTTCTAATTTCTGTTCTATGTATACCATTTGCGGGCAAGCATGGTCCTCTCGATGAGTTCCGCTCGAATCTCTAGATACAAGATAGACGCGAAGGAGGACATGATTCGGAACAATAGGCGCCAGATAAGATGTCCGTGTCGATCATGCAAACTCGAGCGCCGGATCAACCCTGATTCCGGACAACTGGAGGAGCACCTGCTGAGGCGCGGTTTCATGCAAGACAACCGAGGCGCGGCCGGCCCCATCAAATGGTGCGCATGAAGACCATGTAGAGCGAGATGACTATCATCATGAAGAAGACTATCATCATGCCAACGGGGACTATCATCATGAACAAGAAGTCGGCGGAGAAGATCATCATGAAGAAGAAGATGCCGGCGGAGAACATCATCATGATGAAGAAGAAGATTCCGGCGCGACCCCGCTAATTTCGGCCTTGCGGGACTCTCATGTTCAAGATCTTCTCCTCCAGGAGACGAGCAACGATAGAGTTGCAGCTAGAGAGAGAGCCAAGCTGTCGCAAATGGAGAAAGACGGGATGACTCCGATCTTTCCCGGGTGTCGTCCGCAGGATACACGCTTGCATGTAACGCTTGATTACCTGCGGATGAAGATGCGGAACAAGTGGACCGATTCCAGCTTCGAGCAAGAACTTAAAATTCTGGCACGATCGTCTCCCGGAGGGGAACACATTGCCAAGTAGTACCGAGGAGGCCAAGAAAGTCGTGTGTCCCCTTGACCTACCGCACGAAAAATACCACGCCTGCATTAATGATTGTGTGATTTATAGGTGCGAGTACAAGGACGAGAACCACATGTCCGGTGTGTGGCCACGGACGGTACAAGGTTGGGAACAAGAAGGTACCTCGAAAGGTGGTATGGTACTTTCCTATCACTCCCCGTCTGCAGCGGTATTTCGTGGACCCTAAGGAAGCAAAGCTCATGCAATGGCACGCGAGAAGCGCGAAGCCCGAAGAAGATCCGGAGATGGGCTATATGTCGACACACCCTTCGGACGCCGGACGGTGGCAAGCATTGGACATCGCCTTCCCTAGGTTCGGGGCGACGCAAGGAACATCGGGTCCGGGTATGAGCACCGATGGACTCAATCCGTTCGGTAGCCGGAGTAGCACGCATAGCACCTGGCTCTGTGTTTGTATGGCCTTACAACCTACCCCCGTGGCTGTGCACCAAGCAAAGGTACATACACCTGAGTATTCTCATTCAGGGGCCGAAACAACCAGGTGTCGACATGCATTTGTATCTCGGGCTGCCGAAAGAGGAGTTAGACACGTTGTGGAAGACGCCACCCCGTACGTGGGACGCCTACACTAGAACTTATTTCGATATGAGAGCCGCGTTGATCACGACGGTCACGGACTATCCCGGTTACGCATATGTATCCGCCGGGTGGGCCACGGATTCAACGGCCGTGTGAAGTGCATGGACGATACCCCGCATCTACAACTACCAAGGGATCCCGGGTCCTCGAAAACCGTCTACCTGTGTGCTCGAAGGTGGCTTCGCTTGGATCACCCGTGGAGAAAACGCGGTGATCTATTCAATGGTAAAGATGAGCCCGATGGACCCCCACGCCCGAGGAGCGGCGCAGAAATCGATGATCTTCCGAAAAATTGGAAGGAGTGCCCGGCGCCGGGAAAGAAGCGACCGAAGCCGAGCCGCTGCTCGGTGTATGGAAAGCGAGATCTGTTTTCCACGACTTGGAGTACTGGAAGGTCCTCCACACGCCCCACAGCCTCGATGTCATGCACATTACGAAGAACGTTACCGAGAGTCTGCTTGGCACTCTTTGCAACTCAAAAGTCCAAGGATGGACCGAAAGCAAGATATGATCTTAAACATTTTGGCATCAGGAAAGATCTTCAAGCCCCCGATACTGACGACGACGATGATGATGATGAACAGACGGAAGGGACTCAACGTCTCCGTAAAAGGGCCAAGAAGAACGCGGTGCAGCTTCCCGTTGCCTGCTTCACAACGAGTCCGGAGGAGCTCGAGCGATTTTTCAGGTGCCTCCTAGGAGTGAAAGTTCCTCACGGTTACTCGGGGAATATAAGCGAGATATCCGGACGTAGCGAAGAAGAGGTTCACCGGGATGAAGTCTCACGATTGCCACGTGCTAATGACGCAGATACTTCCCGTTGCGATCCGAGGCATAATGGACGAGCACGTCCGTGATACGCTGTTTGGCCTATGCAATTTTTTTGATGTTATCACCAGGAAGTCGATCGGCGTGAGGCAGCTCAAGATGCTACAGGATGAGATCGTGGTGATACTATGTGAGCTCGAGATTTACTTCCCGCCTGCATTCTGTGATATATGCGTCCATCTCCTTCTCCATGTCGTTGAAGACATCAAGCAGCTCGGCCCAACGTTCCTCCACAACATGATGCCTTTCGAAAGGCGAGAACGGTGTCATGAAAGGATACGTTCGCAATAGGGCCCGTCCGGACGCAAGCATGGCCAAGGGGTTTCTAACCTACGAGTGCATCTCCTTCCGCGGAATTATCTAAGCACCGAGGACGACGAGGATCATGTTGGTCTACCCCCGGGACGCACCTCGGGAGGCTCGCCGGAGTCGGTCACCGCGAGGGCTACCGCTCGGTCCATGTCGGCATTGAAAATCGACGCGACGACTTTGAAAGGGCTCACCGGGTCGCGCTACAACACTTAAAACTGACCGAACCTTTCGTGCAAGAGCACAAAAGCATGGTCGAGCAGAATTACATCGATATGGGCCGGCCGAGGAAGATGGGAGACGTAACCAAAAGCACAACTCCAGCCTTCACGCGTTGGTTCAAGCAAACTCAACCGGCTGAAGCACGGAGAAATACGCCTTCTACCGAAGATGAAAAACTCATATACACCTTATCACAGGGACCCGCGCGGAACCTAAGGACCTATCGAGGGTACGACATCAACGGTTACGTGATTCTACACCGAGGAAAAGGACAGAAATAGTGAAAATCAAAACTCGGGAGTAACTATGTCTGTCATACGCCGATGACGAGACTAATGTCAAGGAAAGATTTTTTGGAAGGATCGAGGAGATATGGGAGCTCAATTACTGTGGAGAGACGGTGCCAATGTTTCGTGTGAGATGGGCCAAGAAGGTCGAAAAAGAAGGCCGATATTTCACAACCATGGTTATACCCGATGCAAAATCGAAGAACGCATCCGCGAAAAATGAGCCATGGGTACTCGGTAGCCAAGTTGACCAATGCTTCTTCATCACCGATCCGTCGAGGCCTAGCCGTGTTGTCGTGAGGAGGGGCAAGAGGAGCATCATAGGAATGCAAGGAGACGCCAACGAGGAAGACTTGGACAAGAACGGTGACCCGAAGATGGAGGAGGAATTCGACGAGCACTTCGACATGCCTACTACTAGTAAAGTAAGAAGGAAGACCTCCCTACCCTCTAAAGGTTGTCCGTTCACGCGAAGAAATCTCAAGGTGGCCGGCATAAAGTATTCAACCGCCAACAACCGAAAGGGCAAGAAGATTGCGAAGAGACGCTAGAGCTCGGAGCCGGGACGAAGAAGATCTTTTTTTGGTCTATCACATGTGTGTGAGTGTGTGTTAGACAAGTACATGCATGTGTGTGTGAGAGAAACAAGAACGTACATGTTTGTATGAGACAAGTAATTTATAATACTCTACTAATTACTAAATAATGTTGTGTTATTTATTGAAATGTAACTAAAATATGAAAAAAAGAAGAAAAATTGTGTAGCAGCCAAGGTTCGAACCTGGCTACTAATGGGGTAACATTGACCTTAACCACTGGGCTAGTGCTAAGTAACTGTCAGTACACAGCAGTAAACCATTTTGTTTTGCTAAGTGTCTAAATTCTGTGGCGCACGCCCCTTTAGGTGCGCCACAGAATTAAGGAATTCTGTGGCGCATGTCATAGTTGATGCGCCACAGAATGCTGACTCCGTGGCGCACATGGAGGGGTGCGCCACAGAATTTAGACACTTGGTGAAATAATCGACTCGAACCTTTCTTCCCCCTCACAACAGCAGTTTCTTCCCCGACGAGCCAAAACCTAGCGCGCGCCCACTGTGCTCTCGCAACCACCGCCTAGCGCCGAGGAGGAGGAGGACCGCCACCGCCTAGCGCCGCCGAGGAGGAGGAGGACCGCCACGCCGCCGCCGCCGAGCAGGACGCCCGAGCCCGAGCCGCCGCCGCGGATCGAGGAGGAGGAGGACCGCCACGCCGCCGCAGAGGAGGAGGACGAGGAGGACAACGCCGCCACCATCGCAACCTTGCGCCGCCGCCATTCGGTGAGAGGCCCTCTCCCCCGTCCCCACTCACTTGTCCCTCTCCCCTGTGCCTCCCTCCCTCTCCCCTATGCCTCTCAATTTGGTTCTCAATTTTCTTAACTTCTTGCTGGTGATGTACTTAATTTTGATTGAGCAATTGACAATGTTGCATATACATATAGTCAGTATGAATTTTGATGTAGTGCTGCTGTAGCTTGTGTGGACATTCAATTTATGAATTTTGATGTTCATAGTCTCTGTTTGCAAATTAGGGTTCCTGCTAGTTATTGTGGTCAAATGGAACGAAACAAGGGACAAAGCAACATGATTGATCCATCTATCAAATGCCTAATGCAAATGCAAATGAAAATGCCTAATGCTACTTGCAAATGAAGTAGGTACTGGTTGATATAGCAATAAGTAGTATTTTTTAAATGAACAACCATATTGCAATTATCAAGTGCATGATTATGCCAATACTATTTAGTGTGTTACAGTAATTAAACCAGTGCATGCTTGCCATAAACTGCCATCGCTTATTGGTGCTGCTCGTGGGCATGCTCGATGCTCATAACAATAATGAAATGAAAAAATGCTTGCTCATGCTCATGCTTGCCATAAATTGCTACTGGTTCAAATTGCTTGTGATAGCAGCTTTTGTTTTCTTTATTCATTGCTTGCTGTTTGATTTTTGGGTGAGCTGGATGCTGTTTGATTTAGGTTCTCTTGTTCATGCAAATGATGCTACTGGTTTAAATGTAAATGCAAATGATGCAGTCAAATGCTATTTAATTTATTGCTTGCTATTTTTTTAATTCATTGGTTGCTGTTTTTTTAATTCATTGCTTGCACTAGAGCTAATAAAGTTCTTGCTATTTTGTTGGCAGTAGAAAATTTAGGTTTACAAAAAGAAAATGCTTGGGTTAATTAAATGAAATGCTACTGCCTAGGATTTGTTAATAAAATGAAATGCTACTGCCTAGGTTTAGAAAATGAAATTGCTTGGGTTAATTCACCTCGGCCACCTCTCGCCCTAGCAAGAATATTCCTCCGAACCAAAAATGCCTCTCGCTTAGCAAGAATGGACAGGCTCTCCGACTCCATTTTGGGGAATATTCCCAATGGCTTGTCTCTGACCCATTTTGGAGAATATTCTCCCTCTTGTGGATTGACATCACAATTCAAAAAAAGAAACTGATGGCATTGTCCTATGTAACACAACTGTTCAGCTTGTGTTCTCATACCCTCTGTGCATGCCCTCCATCCTATATAAATGCCTAGTGTAGTGAACCTGAAAACCACACCAAACATGGACAACCTGTCCTGGAGTGCAAAGAGGAGGAGCACTGGCTCCCTTGGTGCCTCTCGCTCTAGGGATGCCACTCTTTCCAAGACTTTTTCTATGGGTAGGGCAGACAAGGAGTTGCTAGTGTATCGTAGGAGAAGTGTGCAAGAGAGGGAAGCTTCGCTGCCAGGTTTAGGGAAGAAGAAGCGACAGATGGCTTGAACCAGCTAGGTGTGTTCACATACACTACGAAGTTCTCCCAGCTCCAAAATCCGGACCTAAGGGCAAGATCAAACCGAAAAAGTATAAGCATCAGCTTGAGGGAAGGAGGACCCACAGAGGTGTTGCCCTACTATGTAGAACCAAATCTTGAAGAAAAGGTTAAAGCTGGAGTTATCTTGTGCTGGCTGAGGAAGGGCATTAAAAAAATCAAAGATTTGGTATCCTAGTTTGTTGTAGTTAGTTGTAGTTTCAGCCATCTAGTTTTAGTGTGTCCTAGGTTGTCTGAATAATTATGTAATGTAAGGGTTGATGTAATGCTTCCATGCAATGATGAATAAAAGGGTTTATGTAATGCTTCTATGCAGATGGTAGGAAATAATGTATGTAATGTAAGGTTAAATGATGCTCATGCTCAAATGTTGGCAGTAGCTACTTGGTTGGCTTGCTCTATACCGCCTTTTTAAATTTAAGTAATTATCTACTAAAATTTGATTAGCTATTGGTATAATTCTCTTTGAATTTATAAAAAAATTAAGTCACTAGCTACTGCCTTTTGTAATGTATATTTATGAGTAATAGCATTTTCATTTGAAGTCACTAGCATTTCCATATGATGCTCAAGCTTCTGCTATTTAATTATACCTGGAATAATAGCATTTTCATTTGAAGTCACATGTTGGCGTAGCTACCTGGTTGGCTTGCTCTATAATCTTGTATGCTTGTTTATGCTCTATAATGCTACTAGTACATGAAATGCTACTATTTGAATTCATTTATGAAATGATCATGCTCATGCTCATGCTCATTTATGAAATTCATTTATGAAATGATCATGCTCATGCTCATGCTCATGCTCATGCTACTATTTGAATTCTCCGGTTTGAAGTGCTAGCTTTAATGTACTCCGGTTTTTGTAGTGCTCCAGGTTGTGTAGTGCTCCAGATTGTGTACTCGCTCCAGTGGTAGTGCTCCAGGTGGTAGATGCTCCAGGTTAAGAAAGTCATTGTTGTTGTACTGCTTCGAGGTTAAAAAATATGCTGAAATAGATGCTCCAGGTTTATGTTGGCTTTTGTTTGATGTATTGTAGATGGGCAAGTTTGTATGGTCGATATATGGTGGATATTTTTGCAGGGATTTCATTGAGTTGCCCATTTCTCCCGAAGCGTTGATTAACTTCCGTTTCGGTTGAGAAATGGGCACTCCTACGTAGAAAAATTAGCAAAAGTCATGCCGAATTTTCTGGTTGACTTTTGTACTAACTTGTTCCCTCTTTATTATGAAGTGCAAATAAACATGTCGGGCAACACTTCTAAGCCCAGGAGCCAGAACGAAGAAGCGAGAGAGGCCAACAAGGACTTCTGGGAGGGCTACGAGCAGCATCCCCGGAAGGCCGCCGCCGAGTCGCCCGATGATGAGGAAGAGGGCCGGGACGCCGCCTCCGAGGAAGAGGTCCGGGACACTGCCGCCGACACCGGCGACGATGACGATACCCGGGACGACGCCGCCCAGACCGGTGAAGAGACGACCGGTGAAGAGAACGCGGCCAACCGCACGGAAGGTGATAGCGGCGGCAACCCTCAGGAGGGTAAGAAGAAGAGGACGGTGAGGAGGCCAAGGAGGGATCGGAGGCCGCAAGTGCTCGCCAACGTCACCGATGCTGTCACGGTAGTCTCCGAAAGTGGCCTACCGATGGAGCCTTCGTGGGTTGCCAAAGGGTACGGCATGCAACTAGGGTGCATCGTTCGTGAAACCGTGCCGATCCTAACTCAGGACCTCAGAAGCAAGGAGAACGAGGCTATCGTCCAATCCCTCCTCCAGAAGCTTCACCAACGATACACGTTCCCGGAGCCGTTCAATAAGAAGGTGGACTCTTTAGCTCTCACGAAGATGAGCCGCCTTGAGCAGCTGGAAGAACCGGCTGAAGAGAAAGATCGAGGCCGGTGAAAGCTGGGAGAGGATAAGTAGCCGAGACCCGTCGCTCTCCTTAGAAGACTTTAATGCATTCAAGTCTTACTTAGAGAGTGACGCTGTTAAAAAATGGACCGCCTGGGGAAGAAAATGCGGGATTTGAACTTAGGGACCCACCATTGCGGAAGCGGCGGTTACCGAGGAAAACAGCCCACTTGGGACAAGGAGGATGCCGAGATGGTACGTCTGGGGAAAGAAAACCCCTGGCACAAAATCCAGGATGAACAGGCTAGGAACTTTGTCCGGTCCCGCTACTACTTAGACTGGAAGACGGGGCAATTTATTACGGATCACGAAGTCGTGAGGGATTTCGAGAAGTACCTGGTAAGGATAGTTCTATATTATTTCGCTCATCTTATTAGGCAATGAAGCCAAATGAGCTAACCTTAAGTTCCTTTGTCTGAAGGATGAAGAGTTGACGAAGGCTGGCCCGTCGTCCCGGGGGTCGACGGAACCGTGGGACACGCCTTTCAACAGGGCGATGAACAAATACAAGGAGAGGGAGCTAGACAAGCCACCGACGTCGGGTGGCCGTGTGTCCGGCTTTGGCACAAGTATGAAGCTATCCGAGTACTACGGATCGGATGCCAAGACGAGAAAGCCGGAGAGGAGGTCATCGGCTAAGGATAAATCCGAGGTTCGGGAGCTGAAGAAGAAGGTGGAGACACTAGAGAAGCTGGTGGCCGAAAAGCCTGTGGAGAACACGGAGATGATGAAGAAGTTATTGGACGAGAAGATCCGGCAGATCATCCCCCCTGGGTTGATGGAGGGGTTAGCTGCTTGGAATGCGGGAGGTCAAGTGGGGCCGATACATGTGCCCAGCATCAGCGGCAGCAACTCAAGCTTCCACGTGTCGCCGACGGTGCCGCTCCACCCGACGCCGGCGTCGGGCTCCACCAGACGCCGCCGCAGCTCCAACCGCCGCCGCAGCTCCAACTGGTCGCATCGACGCCCCCAACCGCCGCCCTTGTATCGACGAGTAGCCGAGATCGACGCCATCAAGGAGGTAAACTCATTAGTTACTCCTTCGCGTCATCTTCTTTAACTATATATGCCTTTCGTGACTGCCATCTCACGATGCCCAACATGGCGCCCCTGACTCAGGATGAACCATGCATACTTCTGCAAACGGTGGAGCCCGGCGGCAAGTTGGTGGAAGTTGCTAGCGGCCTTGTCATGCCTTCCCGCGTTATGCACGGCGCTAGATTGGCGGAAGACGTGGCGAAGGTCAAGTTGATAGTGGTAGTGCCGGAGTACCGCTACGCCATCCCCCCCTTTCAACCTCCGGGCACAGACGAAGGCGACGTTTTGCCCTTGCGGATTGCACCTCATGGCTTATGACATGGCCGAAGAACCAGATTCGTCGCGGGGGGGTCTTCCGAGTGGTAAGAAAAGCACCGGCGCCACCTCCCCTATCATCCGGCCCAAGATCGCCGGTGCCGACGACACCCTTAAGGAAACGGCGGTCGCCGCCCCCACTACCCTCGAAGGAACCGGCGGTCGCCGCCGCCACCCGGAAGGAACCGACGATCGCCGTCACCACCGGACGCCACAAACAGCTTGTTGGGAGCGCTACCGCAGCCGACCGTCTACTAGACGCATGGTACGCCAAGCGACGGCATCGCAACCGCCACCACCTAAGGTCCAGGACATGGCGCCACTTGATGGCAACGATGTAGAGGATGATGATGACATCGATGCCTACATCAACACCGGCGCCCTGCAGCCAAGATATGTACATGCCTCCTATGGATGAACAAGCCTTCCGCACACACAGCGATCAACTTAGTCGCCCCCTACGGTCACGAAGCAGCGCCCGGTCTTCACGGGTCTTTCTCAAGACACTCCTCCGGAGGGCTGGCAATCCAGCTCAAGTCAAGCCTCGCTACCGTTTTCAGCCCTAACACGCTGCGTAAGACGATCATCGGGGAGCCACCCAAATCAACCCCAGCAGCAACCCAAGCAACCCCGGAAGCACCACCAAGCACCGACCCCAGCAAGCACCCGAAGAAGCACCACCATCAGCACCACCAGCACCCCTAGTAGGTCAGGTGAAGAAGGCAAGGAAGAGAGGAGCCAAGAAGGGCGCATCTTCGAGCCAGCCTGCTCCTAAGAGGATCCGGGCCGACGACATGGTACCACCGACACCGGATGGCTTGCCCCGGTGTCATGAAGCTCAGTAAACCGATACTATCTAAGGACATGGAACACCTCGCAGGTGGACTAATGCTCTCTTTGCAGCACACTATTCATTATCTAGAGAGCACCCTTCTTAAAGAGAAGGATCCAAATTACCCGGTGTTCTCGGTCAAGGTGCTAGAAGACCCGAACTTCGTCCATGAATACCCCGCGGATATCTTCTTCATAGCGTTCGAGGACGTCTTCAATCTGTTTCACTGCAAACGGCTCGACTATAACTTGGTCCGCCTATACGCGATCAATCTTCGGATGAAGATCAACAGAGAGAGACCCCCCCACATCGCGGTAGCGGATCCCTACTACATGCGCGATAGCCAGCTCCAGGACGGCTCAAGCACACGGACCAAGGCGGTGCGGTACCTCGAGAGCTTCATGCTCATGAACAAAGAGAAGAACACCATTCTTCTGCCTGTCTTTCCCGAGTAAGTACACATCCGCTCACGGCCGTCGTAACTTATGCTTTCTTATATATTTCTTCCATTGGCGATCCTTTTCCAACATTCCATTTCAATTGCATGTGTTGAGCAGGGACAAATACGCACACTCATCATCCTTTGCCCGAAGTGGTCACTAGCCCGAGTATTTCGACTCGTCGAATACGACGACGAAGAAAGACTACAGGAGAATAAGGGGTGTTCTCGATGAGGCTATCCTTGGCTACTCCAAAAATGGAGGCACCTTCGACAAGAAAGGGGAATTTGT
Organism: Lolium rigidum; assembly: GCF_022539505.1. Taxonomy (NCBI): domain Eukaryota; kingdom Viridiplantae; phylum Streptophyta; class Magnoliopsida; order Poales; family Poaceae; genus Lolium; species Lolium rigidum. Next base: position 295,172,254 of record NC_061514.1, on the reverse strand, counting down.
CAGGCCGGACACTAAAAAGCTCGGGTTCAAGCACGTGATCGACTTCCCTTGCATCAAGCAGCCAGCTGGCAGCATTAAGGAGGCCTTCTATGTCCTCCATCACCTTAAAGGGTTTGTCGAGGATGCAGAGATGATGTCTCGCCACCTAGCAAGCGAGACCCCATTAAAATGTCGGGGAGATCAACGATGATGATCTTAGAGAAGACTTCCATCGCCTCCAAGTAAAGCTCTCTGAAATTATAGTACACGATGTATCCAACGCATCGGGGCTCTTATACCAACTCAGAGGGTTGTGTAAGAGGGATATCGAAGAACGCCTACATAGGCAGGGTGATGGAAGGACATGGACGACGAAGGCCTTGTACAAGCCGTTCCCGGAGCCGCTCAAGAAGAAGTCTCGTTGACCGAGACCGGTGTGCTTAGCATTACTTTGAATCGATGGACAATTTGTACTGTGTTGTAAACTAAACTTGCTTAATTTGCTCGAAACGGTGGTCGTTGTTGTTGGACTTCAATTAATATTGTAGTCGTTGTCGTTGAACTTGATTACTTATGTGATACCGATGCTATATGTCTTTTAGGTTTATTATTATTTCCTTGCTTTAATTCTTGTGAATATGTATGCATGTGAACTCTCTAACTCTTTCCATTGCGTTATATACTAATATGCCTTGTGTCCATGCATAGAGATGACATACTACGTCGTGTTCGAGGGGCGGGTTCCAGGAGTGTACGAGGAGTGGGAGGAGTGCAAGAAACAGGTGCACAAGTTCAGCGGCAACTGCTACAAAGGGTACCTGACTAGGCACGAGGCGGTTGCCAAGTGGAGGGCGCACCAAGCAAAGAAGAGCAAGATGAAGACCTTCCTTGTGCTCTCGCTCTTGCTCACCATCGTCGCGGCGGTACTCTATTTCATCCTAGTGTAGGCGGCGGCCGGTGTCACTTCGTTTGTATCTAGAGATGATGAGAACTTTCTTAATTTGCATGCATTATGAGTGTATGGAGCTATATGTATAACTCGATCGGGCTCTAAGTAATGTGATGATGATGTGATGATTATATATGTCCATATTATATCTGTCTATATTATATCAAGTATATAACCTGCATGTAGTGTATAAAATCAGTATAAAACCCGTATAGTACACCGGGGAGCACAAAATCGAGTATACCTGTAGATAGTTCTGTGGCGCACCAAAAAATAATTCTGTGGCGCACCTATTTCTGTGGCGCAGCTACATCACATGCGCCACAGAACTACTTATTTCTGTGGCGCACACTACATGGTGCGCCACAGAAACCTTATTTCTGTGGCGCACGGCCTGGTGCGCCACAGAAAGCTTATTTTTGTGGCGAGAATTCTGTGGCGCACCGCCCATGCGCCACAGAATCGTTTTTTCGTGCGCCACTGATGAGGCTTTTCCTACTAGTGGTAATACTACTTTTGTACTACATGTCTAGATGTGAAGCACGCATGAACATAGGGGGAGTGCGGTTTAAACTTATTGAGCTATCCCTCCCCCCATAATGCATAAAGAAACCCAAAGCATATGCTATTTGTCAACTAAGTGACTAATGAGCTTCATGTTGAGTTGTAGCCGTGAGTCCTAGATACATCTACGCGACCTCACACTACTAAACTCTTACATAGTAGCCTCGGCTACCAACCTCCTCCTTGAGGAGCTTTTGTTTCTTTTGGTTTCTTTTCTCCGTTTGCTTTTGGTCTTTCTTTTCTTCATGTTCTTAGTGGGAGATTCACCCAAGCTTGGCTTTTCATACTTTGATTCTTGCAAGCTTGGTTGAGTAGTACCTTAACAGTTCCGTCATCTAATCCTAAGCCAATACCTATCTCTTAAGCCAATTCAGTATAAAAGCACAGGTCTACACAAAAATCTGAGTGTTTTTGAGCTTCGGAGGCCGGTACTACCGGTCCTCAGGCCGGTACCAGCGCTTAGGGGCAGTAACTTGACAACTGTCAGAAGTTTGCTCCAAAGCGGTACTACCGCCCGAGGTACCGGGCAAGTAACGGTAAGCGGTACTACCGCCCCTATGAGCGGTACTACCACTTGCACCTTTGACTTAAGGTACCGGGTGGGACGGGTTCTTCCCCAAATCACCACATACCCCCACCCACCATGAGTCAAAGGCGTCCCCAAGCTCCAAGCTAGACCTCGAGGAGACCGGCCCCGATCTCTTCCTCCTGCCATTCCCGGCCAAATCTCCTCCGTGGAGAAGCTTCCACATCCTCCTCTCCGCCACGTCCTCCGGTATGAACCCTAATCTCTCTCTAGGGTGTGTTGAACTCCCTAGATGCATAGGCTAGGGTTTGATGGGGGTTTGTGGTGGAGAAATCTTGGAAGCTCTGCATGTATGAGGATACTAGCTAGCAACATTGTGTGAGACTATGAGCTTCTTTGCCATGTCCTCGATCTTGATCTAGATGTACTGAGCTTGAGCGGTAGTACCGCTCGTCCACGAGCGGTACTACCGGTCAAAGCGGTACTACCGGGTCAGGTCGCGGTACTACCGCTATGACTGGTTTCACCTATGATGCTTGTTAGTGTCCTCCTTGATCTTTAACTCCATGGCTTGTGCACTTATCCCATGTTCCCTCCCAAACCTATGTTATTCACAGGTCCTTCCAAGCCCCGTGGTGGTGCCAAGGTCAAGCCTCCTTCTCGTCGTCCTCGAGAAGAAGAAGAGCAAGAAGAGATTGTACCAACAAGGACCACCAAGCGCCAAAGGGAGGCTGCTGCAGCTAAAAGGGCTGCCCAAGGTCCTCTAAGGTCTATGGCTTCTCTCAAAAAGGACCAATTCTTGTGAGTACGAGGAGCCAGCCGTACTTGTTGCCAAGAAATGCTCGTCAGTGTCCCAATAACTTCTTCCACCACATCGATCAAGAGAGGATCTACAATGATGTCTATGGGGCAACGGAGTTCAAGTGTTGCCCCCAATACTCCATCAACATGGATAAGCTTCAATCCAAGCCTGGATACTTTGGGGAAGCACTCAAGATATGCGAAGAGCAAGGGCTGATTCCGTTGATGACCTTCTCCCACAACTTCTCCAAGGAAGTGATATGTCAGTTCTATGCCACAGTGGTGTTTCTTGAGGATGAAGGTGGCTTCCGCTCTTTGAAGTGGATGACCAAGGAGTTCATGATGGAAGCCACATGGGAGGAATTTGCTAGGGGCATTGGCTATGATATTCTCGATGACGAATCCAACTTCTTCCGAATTCACCTCCAACCCAAGCCAATGGCCAAGGAGAAGATGGCCAATCTCTACATTCCCGGGAGGATGTTGTGTGGAAGTGCCTACCACCTTCTTCCCGTCTATGACATCATGAACCACATCTACCGCAGCACCATCAATCCCAAGGACACCAATCATGATGAAGTGCATGGTTTTCTTGTCAATCTCCTTGTGCGCACTGATGAGTTGAGGGGAAGCGGCAAGCAATTGGATGTCATGGACTACATATGGCATGAGATGTGTGATTGTGCCTTCCTCCGAAAGCTTCCCCAATATGCTCCATACATCATGAAGCTCATTTGCCACAAATGGAATCAAACGGGCCGTTGGGATCTCATGGAGCAATGTCGCCCCCTCACTATCCACAAGGAGAAGAGCCCCCTAGTGAAGAAACATGATTCTCCAAGGTTTGGCAGGAATGCACCCAAGGACACCGAGGAGGAGGAAGCCGATAGTGATGACTCCGACTTTGTGCCTAACTCCATCAAGACCAAAGGCCTCTTCGCCAAGCTCACCGCTCGCCTCAAGAATTCCTTTTGCTTCAAGGAGGACCTCCAAGATAGGATGTACCAAGCCCACCATGACAACAAGAAGATCCGCCAACGCCAAAAGGAGATGATGAAGCACATGGGCCTCCCCGTCTCCGAGGTCTCCGAGGACAACATCACTCCTCCCGGTGAGTGGAAATCCAAGTACATTTGGTCAAGTTCTAAGGACTCCATCCCCGAGCGCATCATTCGTCCCTCTCCACCACCTCATGGCAAGGGCCAAGTTGAAGATGAAGACTAAGATGAAGAGGACAAGGACGAGGACGAGGAGATGGATGAAGAGGAGGAGGAGAACAACGAGGAAGGCGACGAGGATGATGATGATGACGAGTGATTCCCTTGGACGTTAGTATGCTTCTTCTTCCTTTTTGGTGTTACGATGCCAAAGGGGGAGAAGTTGGTCTATTAGGACAGGAATTTTCATGGGGATGCCAAGGGCTTGGTGCTTAATTTTGGTTTTTCGGCCTTGGCATCATACTTTAATCCTAGTTATTCGGAACTTTATTCGTATGCTACTCTATTCGTGGATCTTTCGATCCCCCGGTTTGTATTAAGACTTATTCGTTGGTAGCCTATATCGTCTTCTTCATTTATCTCATGATTGGCTACATAAATTCTATGGAGGCACTTAGTGGGAGTTTGGGTTTTCTCAAGGCAAAGGTATGACAAATCCACCCAAAGCTCCTTGTATGATCATGTGCTGCCTCCATTTTGTGCATATGCCTTATAATCTTGTCAAATAACCTTGTTGCATATGTGCATGGTTTGTAGAATCTAGGGGGAGTTGTTTCTATAGGATGCGTGCATTTGTATACAAATCCATATTTCAAATATGCACGCATCTAGGGGGAGCTCCGCCTACTTTTTGCAAATCGAGAGCCTTATCATAATATCTTATGCTATGTTGCAAATTCTTGTGTTGTCATCAAACACCAAAAAGGGGGAGATTCAAAGAGCAAGATCTATATCCCGTGTTTTGTGTGTTTGATGACAACGCTTGAATGAATTTAACCGTGCGCAAAGATTGTCTTTGATAGATTTGCAAGCATATGGTGCCCTTGCTGAACACATTATGATCGGAGGACTGAAGTGTAGTTCTTAGGTTTTCTGGTTTTGTGTGTGTCGCGAGGCGACATGGTTGGAGAGGTAAAGAGGAAAAAGCAATTTCAGCCAAGGCGGTACTACCGGTACCAGGAGCGGTAGTACCGCTACCCTACTGGTACCGCTCTGCAGTACCGCTCTGGAGACTTGCACTGAAAATGTCCCACAGAACAAGGCACGGTACCTTTGCGGTACCTTGAGCGGTAGTACCGCTCTAGAGAGGTAGTACCGCCTCGGTACTGCTTTGGTACCATAACTTAAGTTACGGCAGTACCGCTGTGGTACCGCTTTGGTACCGCTTGGTATCCAGTAAGCTCTGGAGGCCATTGCGGTACCTCGAGCGGTATCGCAAGCGGTAGTACCGCTATGCGTCCAGGTGGACAAGTTCTGTGGGGATTTCGAATCCAGAGCGGTAGTACCGCTTAGGCAGAAACTGCACATAACGGTTGGATTTGAGGAGCCCTATTTAAAGGGCCCTTCTTCTCCAGCTTGTTTCAGCTCTTCTCTCTCCCTCTCCTCCATTGTTTCTGAGCTCAAACTTAGTGGATCTCCCTACCTACCCAATCAATCTTGACCAAACTTTGAGGAGTGGTGGAGGAGACCCCGATCTATTGATCTACCAAGAGAGTTTTCACCGATTCGTGCTAGTCCTTACTGGATCTTGTTGGTAGGGTTCCTATGGTGGGATCTTGGATGAAGTGCTCCTATGGAGGCTAGCTTGGAGTTGTGCTAGCCCCATAGGGTGTTGGGAGCCTCCTGGTGTTGTGGAGCTCGCCCCAACCTTGTGAAGGAACCACCGCCTCGACCGGTGCCTTTGTGGAGAAAAGGGAGCCCCTTTGTGGAGCTCTCTTGAGAAAGAATGTGAGGCCTTCCTTCGTGGTGTGGCCGCCTAGCCTCTTGTGTGATGCTAGCACCTCCTCAACGCAGACGTACTCCCTTTAGTGGGAGGAACTGTGGGAAACAAATCCTCGCCTCGTCTTCGCGCCCTCCGGTTGTCCCGCTCCTTATCCTTATTATTGTTGCTTGGTTCCTTTGCTTGTTGCATTAATCTAGAATCATACTAGGATCATCTCTAGCATCAAAGCTGTCACATTTACTTCCGTTGCACTAAAAATTGAAAAAGGCTAAAAATTGTGTAGCGCCCATTCACCCCCCTCTTGTTCGCTATGATCCGTTCACTAGCCTAGAAAAAGCAAGTTAGCAAGGGTGGGGCACCCAACCATGCACAGTTGTGCCAAATATTGGCCCCATCCAAGGTGGTTAGATCTATTTTAGGGCAAGGTAGAGCCATTTTCACCCTAAAACCATTGTTTCGGCACCTCCCAACCATGGGATCACCATGAAAGTAACAACCAACCTAGAAAAAGCAAGGCAAAAAGGGTGGGTCACCCCACCATGCACACTTGTGCAAAATATTGGCCCCATCCAAGGTGGTTGGATCTATTTTAGGCCATGGTCAACCCATTTTGTCCCTAAAACCCTTGTTTCGGTACCTCCCAACCAAGGGATTGCCATGAAAGTAACAACCAACATAGAAAAAGCAAGACAAAAAGGGTGGGGCACACCACCATGCACAGTTGTGCCACATATTGGCCCCATCCAAGGTGGTTAGATCTATTTTAGGGCAAGGTAGAGCCATTTTCACCCTAAAACCCTTGTTTCGCCACCTCCCAACCATGGGATCACCATGAAAGTAACAACCAACCTAGAAAAAGAAGGTAAAAAAGGGTGGGTCACCCCACCATGCATACTTGTGCCAAATATTGGCCCCATCCAAGGTGGTTAGATCCATTTTAGGGCAAGGTAGAGGCATTTTGACCCTAAAACCCTTGTTTCGGAAACTCCCAACCATGGGATCACCATGAAAGTAACAACCAGCCTAGAAAAAGCAAGTTAGCAAGGTTGGGGCACCCCACCATGCACAAGTGTGCCAAATATTGGCTCCATCCAAGGTGGTTGGATCTATTTTAGGCCATGGTAGACCCATTTTGTCCCTAAAACCCTTGTTTCGGCACCTCCCAACCAAGGGATCACCATGAAAGTCACAACCAACCTAGAAAAAGCAAGACAAAAAGGGTGGGGCACACCACCATGCACGGTTGTGCCAAATATTGGCCCCATCCAAGGTGGTTAGATCTATTTTAGGGCAAGGTAGAGCCTTTTTCACCCTAAAACCCTTCTTTCGCCACCTCCTAGCCATGAAAGTAACAACCAGCCTAGAGAAAGCAAGGCAAAAAGGGTGGGTCACCTCAGCATGCACAAGTGTGCCAAATATTGGCCCCATCCAAGGTGGTTGGATCTATTTTAGGTCATGGTAGACCCATTTTGTCCCTAAAACCCTTGTTTCGGCACCTCCCAACCAAAGGATTGCCATGAAAGTAACAACCAACCTACAAAAAGCAAGGAAAAAAGGGTGGGCCACCCCACCATGCACACTTGTGCCAAATATTGGCCCCATCCAAGGTGGTTTACTATTTTAGGGTATGGTAGACTGATACGTCTCAAACGTATCTATAATTTCTTATGTTCCATGCTACTTTTATAACAATACTTGAATGTTTTATACATACTTTAAAGCATTATTATACATTTTCCAGCACTAACCTATTAACAAGATGCCGAAGTGCCGATTCTGTTGTTTTCTGCTGTTTTTGGTTTCAGAAATCCTAGTAAGGAAATATTCTCGGAATTGGACGAAATCAACGCCCGGGGTCCTATTTTTACACGAAGCTTCCGGAAGACCGAGGGGAAAGGAAGTGGGGCCACGAGGCGCCGACACACTAGGGCGGCGCGGCCCGGGCCCCGGCCGCGCGGCCCTAGCGTGTGGGGCCCTCGTGTGGCCCCCTGCGTTGCCCTTCCGCCTACTTAAAGCCTTCGTTGCGAATACCCCTGTACCGAGAGCCACGATACGGAAAACCTTCCAGAGACGCCGCCGCCACCAATCCCATCTCGGGGAATTCAGGAGATCGCCTCCGGCACCCTGCCGGAGAGGGGAATCATCACCGGAGGGGCTCTACATCATCATGCCCGCCTCCGGATTGATGCGTGAGTAGTTCATCCTTGGACTATGGGTCCATAGCAGTAGCTAGATGGTTGTCTTCTCCGCTTGTGATATCATTGTTTAGATCTTGTGAGCTGCCTAACATGATCAAGATCATCTATTTGTAATGCTACATGTTGTGTTTGGTGGGATCCGATGAATCTAGAATACTATGTTAAGTTGATTATCAATCTATCATATATGTGTTGTTTATGTTCTTGCATGCTCTCCGTTGCTAGTAGAGGCTTTGGCCAAGTTGATACATGTAACTCCAAGAGGGGGTATTTATGCTCGATAGTGGGTTCATGCCTCCATTAAATCTGGGATCGTGATAGAAGGTTCTAAGGTTGTGGATGTGTTGTTGCTACTAGGGATAAAACATTGATGCTTTGTCTAAGGATATTTGTGTTGATTACATTACGCACCATACTTAATGCGATTATCTGTTGTTTACAACTTAATACTGGAGGGGGTTCGGATGATAACCTGAAGGTGGATTATTTAGGCATAGATGCATGCTGGATAGCGGTCTATGTACTTTGTCGTAATACCCTAATTAAATCACATAGTAATCATCGTTGATATGTATTGAATCTTGATTTGTCAATTGCCCACCTGTAATTTGTTCAACCAGCATGTTAGTTATCTTATTGGAGAGACACCACTAGTGAACTGTGGACCCCGGTCCATTCTTTTACATCTGAATACATTCTACTGCAATCATTGTTTTTTACTGTTCTTTGCAAACAAACACCATCTTCCACTCGATACGCTTAATCCTTTGTTTTCAGCAAGCCGGTGAGATTGACAACCTCACTGTTACGTTGGGGCAAAGTATCTTGATTGTGTTGTGCAGGTTCCACGTTGGCGCTGGTTTCACTGGTGTTGCGCCGCACTACACTCCTCCACCAACAACCTTCACGTGCTTCTTGGCTCCTACTGGTTCGATAACCTTGGTTTCTTTCTGAGGGCAAACTTGCCGCTGTGCGCATCATACCTTCCTCTTAGGGTTCCCAACGGACGTGTATATCTACGCGCAACAAGCAACTTTTTCTGGCGCCGTTGCCGGGGAGATCAAGACACGCTGCAAGGGGAGTCTCCACTTCCAATCTCTTTACTTTGTTTTTGTCTTGCTTTACTTTATTTTATTTATTGTCTTGTTCGCTACATATTAAAAAAAACAAAATTAGTTACTTTACTTATTGTCTTGTTTACTAGCTATATATCAAAAACACACAAAAAATTAGGTACTTGTCTTTATTCTATTTGCTTAGTTTATTTTTGCTATAATGGGTACTCCTGAAAATACTAAGTTGTGTGATTTCACTAGCACAAATAATAATGATTTTATATGTACTCCTATTGCTCCACCTGCTACTACTGCAGAATTCTATGAAATTAAACCTGCTTTACTAAATCTTGTTATGAGAGAGCAATTTTCTTGTGTTAGTACTGATGATGCTGCTGCCCATCTTAATAATTTTGTTGAAATTTGTGAAATGCAAAAGTATAAGGATATAGATGGTGATGTTGGAGATATGCCCAAGAGGCAATAATAAATGGTTATTATATATCTTTGTGTTTAT